>NC_132989.1:60530437-60833468 GCF_048564905.1 Vicugna pacos
AACATTAAAGCAAATTTGCTCTGCAATCCTGTTGCTAAGCAACTAAATTTATTTATCCTCTGCTGTTTGGGTCAGGACTAGGGGTAATGAGCTGATGTTGCATGTCAGAGAAAGAAGTTAGTGGCTGACCATGACTTTTAAACTTCTTGGCTTTGCATTGTTTTCCCACTTAGTGACCTCCTGGGTAATTTTGAACACATTATTTCACTTCTTTAAGGTTGTTTCTTTTAGATCATTAAATTAAGAATTATATACAGGATCCTTTAGCAAAGTGTTTACTTTCTGATATAAAGATATTCCAAATAATATGACAAACCAATTGGACTTCAAGACCAATATTTCAAATATTTTTAAGTATATTAAATATCATAAATATCATCATAAAAATACCATGTCTCCTTTGCCAAAGTGAAACATTTTTTTTTGCTGATTTGTTTTCTAGCTCCTTCAAGAAACAAATGGCAGAAGTGATTGACAAGGCACTATATACATTTCCAAAGCCAATTTTTATGACATAATATAGTGCTACAAATAAAAATGTCTATAAGGATGCATAAGTTATTTCTGTAGGAATAGAAGGGATGAGTTACATGCCATTCCATTTTGATGAACTTGAATCCAGTTTCTAATCAACAAGATTGCCCTATACAATAAACGACTGATTGTGACTGCTGGCGTTAACAGTAATAGGACAAGATGTGTGGCACAATTTTCTCCATTCAGCTATTCATTTTCCTACTGCTTTGAAGGAGTCTTTATATCCTTATGATCCTTCTCAAAGTTATCCTGATCAGTTGTGCTAAATGTGCCCAGTAGTGCTGATGAAAACACAGACAACTCTTGTTGATTGCTCAGTAGTGTCAGTTTGGCCTCAGTTCTTCATTTTGTCAGAGTTCTCAAAATATTAATAGTTTCATGGCGTTTTTGCACCCTTTTACCATAATGCTCTCTACCCAAAGTCCACTTAGTTTTATGCACGCTGCTAAATAAAAGAAATAAATGTACAGAAGCTGATATCCTCACCCTGTATTATCTCTATTTAGTCTCTCTGAACTGTACAAATTCATTTTTCTCTGCCAGTGCTAACTAGATACCATATGATGTGCTGTATTCATTTGGAACAAAAACCTTTATAAGAACAGTAATAGGATAGAAAACATCAACAAAACCTCTAGTTTTATCAGTCCTCATAGTCTCTAGCTCTGACATTTGTACTTGAAATTTGGATAGAATCTATGAAGCTGCAGTGAGAATTATTTATCAACTCCAAAAGGCTTTCGTTTGAGAAATCCAAGTTCCCATTTTCATAGCTAGTTTATAACTCAACATAAATGTCAAGGTTTAAAGAATATTCAAACACAGCATGGATATTTATTTGAAAAAAATCACTTGATAAATTTCAGAATGCACTGTTTTGTTTATTTTTAAAGAACCTGTCAAACTATATTGTTGGATTAACTAAATAATAAATAGTTTCCCTGGGGTAGATTGCTATGTTTGCCACAGTTAGAATGTGCCTTTCTTCCCACTTTCATTTGGTATGTATGGTAGGAAATATATGTGTGGCTGCTATTTGTTCAGAATTACTCTTACTGATGTGCCACTGAGGAAACAGTAAGAAAGGATGCCTTTATAATGAATGCCCTCATACTCATTTATTATCCACTATCCATTCTTGACAGCTTAGCTGTGCCTCAATGAAACTTTCCCATGAGTTCAAACATGCTGTCTTCCATAGTACAAACTAGAGTGTTGGCCAGATGCGACCTGTATTTCTAATCACTGATGGGACATTGTACAGATGTAGTTAAAAATTATTAACCATTTGATGTGGGTTTAAAAAAATCACTTTTCCCTCAAAAGTTTTGTTAAAAATAATAATTGAAGTAGATTTTCCTTTCTCATTATTTTCTCTATTCTTAGAGTAGTATTAATAATTTAAAAATCATTGGGCTCTTGATCTATGTAAACTCTGTGCTGGCAACTTGATATGTTTAATTTCATTTTATCCTCAAAACAAAATAGAGGAGATGCTATGTTATGCCCATGTTACTGGTAAGAAATGTAAGGCGCAGAGAACTTAAGTAACTCAGGTCACACAGCCAGTGATGGGAGAGCTGGGATTTTCAGTCCAGGCTGCTTCATTCCGTATCTCGTCCTACTGACAGCAGCGCTACACAACATTAGACCGGCACAAGGAACCATCAGCCCTAGGCGGAATGATCTGTTTAGAAGTTTTTCTTTTAGATATTCTTCATACTTTGATGCTGATTATAGCCTGTACTAATACCAAATTTTCCAAAATAATATAACTTTTGATTTTTAATAGTAATTAGAGAGCAAAACTACTAAGCTATATAAGACCTAGATTACTGACTCGGAAAGGCTTTTGCCATCATTCATTCCTGTCCTCATAGTCTATGAACTGGATTCTGAGGTCTGTGAAGTAAAGTTTTTTTTCTTAACTCATATACCTAGTTAGAATCAGAGCCAGGTTGAGGACTTAGGTCTCCTGGCTTCCAGGGTGCTGATTAATTGTGTTTATTCCAGAGACAATTTCTGGGACAAATTCACTGTTCTTCTCTGTTGGGGGGCGTATTTTCACATGAGCACGTTGTTTTCTGCTGATGTTCACCACACTTACATGTGAAAATGTGCACGTGCACACATATACAGGTCGTTAATTAAATTCCAACTACTTCTGAAAATGTTCTGAGGCAGTTAGATCACAGTTGTGGATATGTGAGGACAGATTTGTGGGTAGCAGAAAGTCTAAACTTGCTGACAAATGGAAGATGATATTGATGAGCAATGATATTTTTATTCGGTGGAGATACTAGATATTCCCTGATGCTATGGGAAAATACCGGTGAGAGAATTTTGATGAGGCATTTAGAACATATTATCTGGGAAAATGTATATGAATTTGATATATTTCATGTCCTGTGGGCAGAATTTTTAACACTCTCAAATGCTTCCCATTTTTATGTACCAGGCCAGATCAACTTTCAACAGTTTAGGCCCAGATATGATTAAGGAAAAAAAGTTTCCTGAGATGTTCAGGAGTGTAGAAAGGAGCTACGGATATTTTCAACAAAAGAGTTCGATTTCTTTGAGCTCTGTATCAGAGAAGAGAGTAATGTCAAATATCTTCACAGGGTTTTCTAACAATCTTGTATGGCAGAGAATTGTAGAATACTTTTAATTGCTCTATCTCTTTTTTTTTTCTTCACATGGAATCAGCCTATATAACATCAAAAATCTTCTAATCTAGACTTTTATAAATTAATTTTTTTCTCCTTAGGAGATAGGGGGAGTCACATTTTATTTGTCAATTATTTTGAGGATTTCTGAGAAAATTTTGTGTTTCTGTTAGTACATTTTAGCTGTCTTCAGGTAACTGAATGCCACCTTGACTATAGCAAGTTATGTTGTTTTCCTAAAGAGCAGGCATCATGGGTTTTCTCAGAGAATGTTCACCTCTTGGAATACTTTTCTTTTATTTCATAGTTTAAGTGGTCAGCATCCTTCTTGCGTCATAGAACATTTGTCCCACACCAAATTCTCACTAAACACTTGTGAAATGAATAAGCTTTGTTGAATTCTTTTCATCAAGCCAACTGATTGCTTCCTTTTGACTGAAAATCAGCAGTTACTGTGAACACACCAATGAGTTATATCTCCACTGTGCAGTCCGTCCTTGTATGTATTGCCCTGTGGATACTAGGGGGAAATGACCTTCATTGTAATACTTATGCTAATGTTCTTGACTGTTATCATCATTATCATCAGAGGAGTCACAGCAGCATTATTTAGAGACGTACACTAGAGGGTGGTGTTTTACCTGGACAGTAAACTTATCAATGCATTGGCTTTGAGGAAGAATGAGAAATGTCTCCAGGAAATGTTCCTCGTGTTTAATGTTACATAATTCTCAGCACATATGCCCCATTAACAAAGTTGATAAACCCCAGGGAATGGAAGCAGAGACTGAGTCACTTGGCGGCCTTGCTATCCCATTTCTTCAACACATTCCTGTAGGTGTCTGGTTTTCCTGAGCTCCACATGCAGAGTGTCACTTGAAAACCAACACTGATCACTGGGTGAGAATATATTTGACTCTAACTACAGGGAATTGGAAAGCAAGTGAGGCAAATAGTGAACGTGGGTAAAGCTGTTCCACTCACTACTTCAATTTTTAACCCTCCTGAATCACTTATGTGTATGTCCACGGCTGACCTGAGAAGAACAACAGAAACCATCAGTAGTGGAGGAGAAAGTTATTTCTGGAGAGTGCATGTTTCTTTGCCTCCTCCCCTCTAGTTTTCACTTAGTTCCAAAAAAAAAAAAAAAAAAAAAAGAAGGAAAATTTCTAATCTAGTGCAGCACATCTTTCATAATATGTTGCATGGTATGATCAAAATGTTGCTGTAAGCTTTCCCCCTCAGTAGACATATTAGTGTTAGTGATAGGTTAATTCATTTTGCTTCCAGCTCTTGCTTTCATCTTTTTCTCTCAGTTGACTTTTCTGATATTGGTACAATCTTTGCTCACATCATGAACTTTACTGTGGTTTCTCATGACAAATGTCCAAATTTTCATAGCCTTTTACCTGGACATGTTAATACATGAAGGAGGCAAAAATCTCAAATTTATTGCTCTCACATTTCCCTTCAAAAGAAATTTGTTCTTCCCACTCTGACCAGTGGAAATTTCTTTATAACACAAACAAGTTTTCATCTGATGTTGCAAGTTTTCAGACTTAAATTCTTTATTATTCTTGACCACTATCTGATTCAGAAAGACTGTTGGAATTCAGATCTCCTGGAGTAAATTTTAAAAGCACAATTTCATATGATCAAATTAAAGTTGAATTGACTGGTTCCTATTAAAATTAAACCCTGTCCAACTCTGCCAAACTCTCTTTTGAAGCTAGGTACACACTTTCCTTCAAATGTTCCTTAGCATTTGGCTCTGCTGTTTCCATGCTCCCCTTTCGTCAGTGATACGATAACATTGCAATAATACTTAAATGCTGACACAACAGAAAACCTTGCCAGTTTGGCTCTCAACCTTGGCAAGCTTTTTGTTATAGTTGCAACCGGCTTACTCCTTGAGTCGCACAAAACTTCCAGAGCTCCTCCACAGCATGTCTTATAAAGAGGGCTAAAAGGAAAAGTATGAGAGATGTTAATTTTAGACAGAGAATAGTAAATAGGACAATAAATAAAAGCTCTGTTTTGGCGCATTGGAACTTTCTTTTTTCCCCTTTGAAATGTGTGATTCCTTTTCCCAAATGTTGCACTAAATTTATTTTTAAAGGTGTCATCTATTTCCATTCCAGTGCTATGTCATCTAATATTTAAATTTATGAGATAAATCTTGAGGTTCACCAGTGGAGCAGCTGGAGAATTCGAGCCACTTTGCCATTGAAAATGCAGATTTGCTGAAGGTTTTTGTGTCTGACAAGCCCCGTTGAAAGCACCTCATTCCCTTTCCTGACAAGTATCCATCAACATGTAATATTTATTCTTCTGTTTGAGTTTCCCTACAAATAATTGGCGGTCCCTCAGCAAGAAGACATTTTTCTGCTGAGGCAGCACCACCTGTATAGCTTCACCAGGCCAAGAACAAATGCTCTGAAAAGAAAGCTTTCCTAGAACTGATGGATAGAATGAATGAGGGATATTTACTAAAAGGAGGTAAAACTGAATCTGCTCCTTTAGATGCACTGTCATTTTTAGTTCTCCAGTCTTCTTTCTGTCATCATTGGAATAGCAATAGAATGTTCATTCATTGATTTTATGGCTGATAAGAAAAATACTCTTGTTGACTTGTCTTCTACTCCCCTTTTTTTTCTTTATCTCTAGATATAGGTATCTATATTTTTGAGATTTTTAACCTCATAATTATTATCTTCTCTGGACTCCATCTGTGGGCTTGTATCAATTGCCATTTTTAGCATCCAGCAATCATGAAAACTTTACACCCAGCAATAGTTATTATAATAGCAAGTTAGATCGACCATGGCCTTCTTATTGTTGTGACCTCCAGTTTTCATGCAGCCCCCAGACCTAGATCCCCTTTGTTAGGAAAGGAGGTGTTCTTAAAGAATTATGCTTCTATGAAGTGTGCATGGTTTGCATTCATAAAGAGAAAAGTGTGACAGGTAAATGAAAAAATAAACAAGTTGATACACTGATTTTTTTTAAGTAAAGGGCAAACTAGAGATTTATCTTAATTTCTATTGCAGGAGTTTTCAAACTTTGAGCATCAAAATTGGTAACTATGGGCTACACATTGTGCTTCATTACCAAAAGTAAGCAGTAGTTGTTTTCTCTTAGTTTTAAGGAAAGTAATCAAACTGCTATCTATCATTTCTCCCATTTTTAGTGTTAATCTCATGGTTGTTTTTCAGTATTTGATATTTACTCATATTCTAGTGAGCCAAATGAATGAACAAGTAAAGGAGGGATATTAAAGTACAAACACACCAATGCCTGCATAAATACCAGCTTTTGGTGGATGTACACCAGTCTTCTTGTTACTTTGCATTCTGTGCATTTAATTTAAATTTAACATTAAGTAAAATCTCCTATGTTACACACCAACATTTATGCTGGATTACTCTGAGATGGAAGTGATTAATAGCAGACTTTCACAAAGTTACCCCATAATTTCTGAGGATTGTACTATCAAAGGAAGTCTGCGAACTACCATCTGATGTGCTTCACTCATTATTTTAAAAATAGTTTTTCAACCTAAGGAAAATAACCTGATTAGATGGAATAGATATAGTGAAAATCCAAGAGACTATGCATTTTAGTTCATCATTTTATTGACAATTACTTTTTAAAAAATGTATCCACATAATGTGTTTGCAATAAATATTTCCTGATTATCTTAGTGGTCATGTGACAAATTGGTACTCAAACTAAGATTAGAGTCCTAAGTTTTTAAAAGATTTATTTTAAATAAAGTAGTTCAGGGTAAGTTAAAAATACCTGGTATAACACCTTCCCTCACAAAAATTACAATCTATATAGAAGACATATAGCCTGTAAATAATTTACAGGTCAGTTCAGGTATTGTAAAACTCACATGGCTCAGGAAAGGAAAAAAAGGCCAGTTTGGGATTATATTAAAGAGGCTACTGAATCAGCACAGTGCCATCACTGATGAATTCTTTCCCTGGATTAGTCTTGGAATCAGAAACCCCGAGTTTCCTATTTGTTCACATTCTAGCTGAGTTCCCTTGCTTAATTTGCTAACCTTTTTCCGAACTTTCATTCCTTTCTCCATCAGAGATGACTAATACTGCTTACCTCTAATTATTTTCTAAGAACTAAGTGGTTGATCAGCTTCTTGATAAACTGTAAATTGTGATAAGCATAAAGATATCTTCATGATCATCTGTGCCAGGCAAAACAAAACAAAACAAAACAAAACAAAACAAAACAAAACACCTAGTTGAGGATCAAGCTATCATAATGATAAAATAATTGCACTGATATTTATTGAGTTTTTTTTTTTCATATGTGTGGGGGGGTGGGGAGGGGCAGAAATAGTTCTCAGTTCAATGTGTTTTTGCTCATTTAATTTATATAACACCCTTCACTCATGGGTAAACATGACCTAAAAAGATAGCAATACAAAGATGTATAACAGTATAAAAAATAGGTACCACATGCCATTTATTAACGCCAAATTGAATTGTTATTTATCAATGCCAAATTCTGAGCGCTAAACTCAGTATTCAGAACATAAAACTTGTGAATTCTGAGTAAGAAAAGAATGAACTGTGAAGGTTGAGAATGACTTCATGGGAGGGCTTGGATATAATCTGAACTTTCAAAAATGGGAAGGATAATTGAGAGGAAGGAAGAGAGTATTCTAATCCTAGGGAACAGAAGAGCATGGTATGCAGCAAATGAAATATCCTTCATGACCCAAGAAATATACATGTGCCCCAGATGTGATGTGTGTTAAAAATGACTTTCAATTTATTTATCTACAATCAGGGCGTGGAGTTGCTCATTTGCCTCTAGGCAGCATCGCTGACTATTGTTACATGTTTGGCAACCCTACATCTTAATGCTCTCTCCATTGCCCTTTAAGACATTTGAATTTTCAGCCCCTTGCATGAAACAAGAACGGGTTTAAAATGGACAAGAGGAAAGGGGAAGATCAAAAGCAATCACCTCCCAAGGGTTACAAATAAAGGGCTGGTGGAATGAGATGCAAAGAATGCTTTAATAGATATTATAATAAAAAGCAAAAGTATCTTAAAATATGAAATCATGAGGTCATGAAGACTTTTTGATCCTTTTGAGGGGACTTGAAGTAGCTTTAGGGTCTTTAAGTTATTTGTGGTTGGTGGAATTATCCCCAGTTGATAAGTGAGCAAACTGAGTCAAGAAGGTTGTAACTTGCCCAGAGTCATGTTGCTAATAAGTGGTGGCTTAAGGATTTACATACTACCTGTTTATGTGTCATGTGTCGGGTTACTGATAGGCACTACCATATATTTTCTCCTTAAATCCTCATAATAAGTTTATGTGTGTGGTATTAATACTCCCACTTTTGCAAAGGTTTTTTTACTACACATTTCAAATTGAGACTGGGGCCTCGATAGCGTGGTACATTCCAATAATCCCAAATTTTAGACCCTCAGGACAGACACTTTTGCTCTCCCATATCAGCAGCATCAAAATCTCAAATCTAAGAAACTCAATGGCACAAGAGGCTCACCATCCCTATATTTTGATGTGGTTTTTTTAATATCTAGCTAAGGCCATAGGTCACTCAGCCCCCTACTTGTGGTGGAAAACCTCATGTACAGTAGGTACCAAGAGAAAACTTCAGAGTTGTCTTAACTCTACATTTTAAAAATTAATTTAAAGAATATCTTTGAAAGATATGGATAGTCACATTGCCTGCTTTAAGTAAGAAAAGTAGACCAAGACTATAATTCCACACCTGCTCTGGCCAGCCGTGGCCTCTTGCGGCTTAGAGAAATGACTCAACTTTTCTTAAGCCTATTTTGAATCCCTGAGACAGAAACCTTCTGAATGAAATAAGTCTTGCAGTTGATATCCTACTTCAAATCTACTTGGTGCCTCAAACAGCAGGGTGTCTAGAAATACTAGTTTCTGCTATGAGAGCAGAAATCTTAAAGAGCCATGCAAATTGGATCCACCCGGTCTTTAACTTGGGCCAATTCTTCCACAGTATGTGCAGACACATTCTGAGTTGACTTGACTGCATAATAGAGATAATTATAAGCACTTACTTATCTCACAGGGGTCTACTGAAGATTAATTAGTTAATGTTGGCAGACCAAAGGTGCAATATATGTGCTAAGTATTATTATTATTACTGTGCCACTTATCTTGAAAGAATGTTGTTTCTGAAGTCATAGTGCCTATGTGCCATCTGCTCACAGCAGCCTTTACCATCTCTCTACTCAGAGACTGAATCCGGTATCTGAATAAATAGATGTGCTCAAAAAAAATCTATCACACCTCCATCTGTGCTTATGGAATATAAATTCAGACATAGGCAGAAATGCAAATCAATCACAAGTGAAGAGGCTTCTCCATTGCCCAGAGTCACATTTTGAGATGTTGCTCTAATATTCTTGCTTTTCATTTTAGAATCCGCTAACTCACGATGCGAGGCTTCTGTGAAATTCTCTCTTCTGCATCTGAAATAGGGTGTCACGTTAGAGGCCTGAACTGCCTTCTCTTTTGTTCCCAGAAAGTTGAAAGAGAAAACTTCCCAGAACACGTTCACTGCTGATCTTTTGCAGAAATTAGCTCCATGATTTTAATACTTTAGATATTAGTATAATTATCAGAAGCTAATGAGTTTTTAAAGGTTCCTATGTGAAATCATGATTTTGAAACTTCTCTCCTGCCAGAATTATAACTAGGTTACAGACAACATGACATGATCTATGACCCATTTTTACTAATGACTAAAGAATGAAGATACCGCTTCTTATGAATAAGCACTCCTTCTCGAACGTGACAGGGAACTGCAACTGTGAAAGCTCTGAAAATCAGAAAGATTAAAACCTCGAACTAAAATTACCCAAATGTTTCACAGATGCCACTATAGTAATATAAATACCATTCTTTGCCTTTGAAAAAGTTATTGGTATCACAATTATCATAGATATTTAATACTCTTCCACAGTAGGTGGCTCAATGGAATAGTTTCATCCCCCCTCACCCTACTAGCTCTTCCTCAAGTCAGCTGCAGAAAGTAAATTTATCTTCTATCTGAAACTCACCTCACTTGATCCATATACCCAGGATAATTCCAGTAATATTTTTTAGGTGGTTTTTTTTTTTGTATCCAGTTTGTTCACAAATTTCTCATCAATTCCAAGAGTATGCTAAAACATCTTTCATGATGGTTATGGAATTAATCAAGTAGGAAATAAACTCTTGTTCATTAAAGCTCCTGTGACCTATTATATGCATAGCCTGATCTCATGGAGGATGCAAGTAACATTTGAATTCAATTCATCTAATCTAAATTATGCATCCACCTTATGAATTGGTTAGGTTTTAGGAATATAAAGAGGAATGAATACCATACCCAGTCTCTACTCAAGAAGATAAATCTGTAACTAACTATATTAAAATGATAAGTTCCAAACCAGGCAATTTGAGCAAATCTTGAGAGAGCTCAGAAGAGGGAATGATTCATTCTCTGGAGAGTCAGGAAAGAAAGTTTCGGAAGCCTTCAGATGAATGATATTTGAATTGGGCTGTGAAGGATGAAAACAGCATCAGTGGGTGGAAAAGAGAGAGAAGGCACGACTCGGCTGTCCTGACTCTATACTTTGAAACAGACTGACACCTCCTTGAACTATGCTGTCCTATCTTGTTAAAAATGAGCCTTGGATACCATACCATTTACATTTAAAAAATTTTCCTTCTTAGACTCTTGTATTTTACTATTTTACTCCCTTTTCAAATCCCAGATCCCTTGACCTAGTTTTCTGTTACTTGCCCCTACACTTGAAAATAGATGTCTTCACCAATTTTGAACTTTCTGTTGGTCATGGCTTTAACTCTTTGCAAAAGCACAATGCCCCAGATATCACCCACCTCATGTCCATGCGAAGTTCACATTGGACATCTAGAGGGTACTTGAATATTTTCAGGCAGAGGAAACTATAGGAAAAAGACATGGACAGCAAAGATCAGGATGTGTGTGGCATAAAGCAAGCCATCTGGTGGGGCCAAACCTCTCTGTTCCCTCATGCCTCAGGACATTTGGCAGAATGATGTAACCAGCCCCAAAATAGCAGTGATACTGTGAAATAGCACAGGTAATCCTACCCCAGCAATGCTTTAGCCCATCCCTCAGAAAATACTAATTATAGACAGAGTATGCACACAAATAGGCTTAACTCCCTAAAGAACCATGACATCATTTCTTCTTAGAGAACATGGTCTAATCTGTCACTTCTTGATCTAGATTCTGCACATTTAGGGGTCCAGGTTTCTTAAGCACATCTGGAAAAGTTAAACATTTTATAAACTTTGTGATCATTAATTTGTAATCGTAGAGTGAACACAAAGGTATTCGGTGACTTGAATCTTGGGTATGTTAGAGCTTGGTTGCTCTTGCCAACCCATTTTATTAGTGATGCAGTAATGTCCCATCAGATGGGGAGTCAAGGTTGCAGTTAGATTTGCTGATCTTTAATGGTACTTGCATTATCAGATAGACTAAGAGTCTGAAACCCATATGCCCCCTCAGGAATAAGAATGTGATGGAGTAGGGCGAGCTTAGAAGGCTTGCAGCAAGACAACTTCTGCAGTGTCTTCTTTGTAGACTAAAAAAGGGAGTCTGGACTTAGGGCTGTAAATTTGGCACTGTCCATGAGTTCTAAATTGACTTTAAAATGAATGAGGTAATGGAATACTCAGACAGAAGGCTCATCCATTATAGAAATACACCTTAAATTGGTCCTTCTTTTGGTAAAGGCTAAGGAATACTTCTAGTTAAAACTTGGCAAGTTATTTGCTTACCAGGTCTTGCTGGGATTTGAATTAACTGTCAGAGTGATAAAATTTTCCTAGAAACTAAATGAAAAAGCCAACATAAATGTTACAGAAAGCCTTCAAAAATTTCAGAATTAACTGTTTGATCTAGTTAGCACCTCTAGTTCTGTTGGTATAGTCCATTTAAAACAGCTTTCTATAAGGGAATAAAGAGTGAAATTGAAGCAAATTACACATATGGCATGGGCTATCTATTTATGTAATGGAAGAAGAGACAGAAAACAGAGAAAGAAGGAAATTGGAAGAAAAGAGATAGTGCTAAGAAACAAATAAAATGCTCCTTTAGCAGACCCTAAAGATTCTCAATCAGGTCATTAAGAACAACAACAAATTAAAGAGTGTTTAAAAAACATTCAGAACGCATCTAGTTGAATATAACCCACATGCCTCTTTGAGCTTTTCATGTTGGTCAGGAGTTGCTTAGTGAATTGAGACTCTATTAAGTTGCATGTGGTTTCCATTCTCTTATTTTTATAGCTTTCTGGAATTTACTTTGGATCTTTTGGGACCTGTAACCATTTTCTGGCCTGAAGATGCTGTTGTAAAAAATACCACAAAGATGATCTCTTTTGTATAGCCATCCCATCACACTAAAATCCTGGAATCTTTATTCAACATTGATATGTCATAATTTAATCCTCACAACTAACTTATAAAGTTGTTACTCATATCTCTATTTTGTCACTCATTTGAGGCTTTTAAAGATTGAATAACTTGGCCAAGTAAGTGGTACAGCAGCTTCAGACCCAGAATGTCTGCATATAATTCCTGTACTCTTTCCTCTAGATCACATACATGCTATTAAGTTCTTATAGCTTCATTTATATGTAGGAATCTTTTTGCAGTTGCATTATTAGAATTTAAAAAGATTACATTGATCATTGAACATCTCTTTGCCTTCCCTTGACCCCAAGGATCATGTTTGCCTTGAGGGGACAAATACTAAGGTGAAAAGTTATGACATGAAATTTTGTTATTAAACTTTTAATATTGTAAAATTTATTGGTCACTGTCAAATCATGAAAATTTAAAGACAAAGTAATGCTTACTTTAACTTCCAGGTTTTAATTTTTCTTGTTTTAAATTCAAAATGTATATGTGTGCGTGTGTGTGTGTGCGTATGCAAATATATATGCAAAAAATTCCAAACAGTAAAGAAGTTATAATAGCAACTCTTCCTCCCTTGCTCTGCATCCCCAATTTTCAGGTTAAAATTTTTGTGTATATTTCGAGAAAAATTTTATGTGTACACTGCAGACATAAAATGTTTCTCTCCTTTTTAACATTATATTTTGGTGATATTTGCATTATCAAGTCTGTAGCTTCTCTTGCTATTCACAACTGCAGAGTATTTCATTTATAGGTAGATTGAAATTGATTTAACCCACTTATTACTGCTTGACATTTAGAGATTTTTTTTCAGACTTGTGTTCGTCCTAAATATGCTGCAATAAACATCATTGTTCTTATTTCTTTGTTTATAGATGCATATATACATGCTGGATAAATGCCTTGAAGTGGCTTTAATGTGTCAAAGGCTTGTTTGAGTTTATGATTAGATATGTCTGACTGAATTTTCCTTCTATATATGCCTATTTTCTAGTTCAGTTATAATTCATAAAAATTTACATGCATTTATTATAAGTATAAATTATCATATTTAATAAACTTTATAAAATATTTTTAAAATTCTTCAAGTTGTGAGGTTTGGGGCATAGGATATTTTAATTTTTATGTAGTCAAATTTATTAATATTTTCTAATGTTTCTGAATGGTTACTCTTATTTAGACAGAGTATTTTCATATCAAAACTGTTTTAATGTAATTTTTAGTACTTTTAAACTTTTACTTATACATTTAAATCTTTGATATATATACAATTTGTTGGGGTCTGCTCTTGAGGCAATAACCAGCTTTTTTTTTTTTATGGCTAGCTTGTTAATTGGGACACCAACATCGTCTATTAAGAAAGCTATTTTTTTTCACTGATTTGAAAAGCCAACTTTATCATACAGCAAATTCTCATATGTATTTCTGTTTATTTCTTGTCTTCTTTTTTCATTTAATTGATCAGTCTACTTATTCAGACACTAGTATCACTTAGTCGTATTGAAATATATTTTACTATCTTACCAAGGTATTCTCCTTTACTACTTTTTATTTTTTCAGAAACACTGCCAATTTTTTCATGTTTATTTTTACATAAGAAATTTAGAATCAGCTAGCTATTTCCAAAAATAATACTTTTGGTATTTTATTTGGATCATGTGAAATCTGTAGATTAATTTAGTTTGAACTTACATTTTTAAAATACTAAGTCTTTCTGTGCAGGAATAAGTTTTGTCTTTTTTTCCTTTTGAAGTTTAGAAATACATATCCTTTAGTAGAGTTAATTTTTTTTCATATTTTGTGACTACATACCTAGATATGTATTCTTATTTTAAAAATGAGATTCTTATTTCTCTATATTTTAAAGCTGGGTATATTTATTTCCAGAAAAGCAGTACATTTTGATAACTATTTATTTGAATTTTTCCCCCTCAGTAAATTTTTCTATTGCTTTTAATTTTCATTGTTTTAAGTTTTCCAGTTGTAAAATCATCTTAAAGAAAATGTTGTTTCATCCTTTCCAGTATTTATATCTCTTATATTTAAGATCACTTTAAGTTTCTAAAAAATTTTAAAGTGCATCATCTGCTACTTCTAGGATAATATTAAATGCTTAAATAATAGTGATAATGATAAGCATCCTGTTTTATTGTTGTGAATTTAATGAGGATGCTTCCAATATTTCACTATTCTCATGGATTTTGCTTTCAGACATATCAAACAGACTATAAAGTTGTATAAAATACCAATTATTTTATGGAATTTTATTAAGAATTTTAAAAATCAAGATTAGGTATTTTTGTAAAATAACTTTTTGCTATTACAGAGATAATCATGTGCTTTTATTTTCTTACTGTTTAATATTTTAATATACATTGATAGATTTTATATAAGGTTGTTTTTAATTTATATTCCTTGAATAAACCTTAATCATGTTACGTCCTTCTAATATTCTGAGAATTTCCTCCTTTTGTTTTGTATACAAAAATAGTATGGGGCTATACTTTTTTTCCCTGTTAAAACATTAGTTTTACATTGGCTTCATAAAGGAATTTGGAAGCTGTATGTTTTTGTGCTTTCTAGAATATTTTAAATTGCTTTGTATTTTCTATTCCTTAGGGCATGGCTAGAATTCATCACTAAAACTCTGTATTAGGAAAGGTTTGGCTTATTTAGGAATAGGAATGAATAAGTATTTTTCTTAATTTTTCCCCCAAGAAAATTGGAAAATTTATCATCCTCTAATTTGACTTCTGTTGTCTTTAGGACCAATTTTGCTATTTCTGTTACCGTAATAAAGCATTCATTCTATTCAGACTTGCAAATTTATCTTCAGGTGTGACAAGTATTTTCTAATACTTAGTTTTATTTTCTCTGCATCTGTATTTGCTAACAAATTCTATTTTTTTCCTATTTATTTATTATATGTGCTTTCTCCTTATCTTATTTTTCCAAGATCATTTTATATATACACACATACACGTAAATACATACACACACAGGGACATGCATACATATATTTAGTTTCATATATATATATATATATATATATAGTGGTATATAATGTGTATAATAATAGTATGTATATATAATATGTAGTCACTAACACATTCAGTTTTTCTTTTTTATTATATTTGCTTTTCCTCTAATATTCTTCAATATTAACTACATACATGTATATTTAGTGTATGCATATATTAATAATATATATTCAGTTATATATGATACATATTTATATGCACACACCAATTAGTGAGTTTGCTGTTTTACTTTTTTCATTTTCCAATTTATTAATTTTGCATTTATCACTAGTTATTCCTTCCTCTTGCTTTCCTTAATTTCATGTTGTTGCAACTTTTTAAATTTCCTTAGTAGAATATTTTATTAAATTATTTCATCCTTGGTTGTTGAGAAAGATAATTATTAAAACCTATAAATTTTCATTTGATCATAATCTTAGTTAATTTTCATAGATTCTGATGTATAATAACTTGTTTATGCTATTTTCTTGATATTCTACATTTTTGCTTAATTTTTTTGCATTAGTTGCTGAACATAGAACTGCTAAATCTTTAAGTAATTGGTATATTAGTTTTTCCTTTTTTGTTACTGTAATTGTAGTGCATTATAAGCAATTTTTCTAAAAATTAATCTATTTTAAAAAATCACTTTCAGTTTTCTTTATAACCTAATCTGTATGCTATTTTACACATGAAGATTGATGTATTTTATTAGGGATGTCTGTATACATTTATTTGGTCACTTGAACCAAATCAAAGATCAAGTTAAAAATGCTGTGCTGCTATTATATATCTTCTATTTTCACTGACGTGCCTGTTTTAACTGCTTTAGTGTTCTTTCTCCTCCTTGATTTCAGCTAGTACTAATATCACACATTTTGCTTTCTTTTTTGTTAGCATTTTCTTCATATATCTTTGCCTTCTCATTTCTTGTATTACTTTAAAGCCACAGTATTTTAAAACTTTAATTTGCTGTGGGATCAGCTTTCCTTGATGATCAAATTAGAAAATCTCTTATTCTTAATAGGTTATTTTATTCTGTTTACCTTCATTGATATGAGACATATGATTCATCTTTGTACTATATCTGATTTATATTTCATGTTTCCTTATTTTCAGTCTTTTGCTGAACAGTCTGTATTTTATTGTGCTTTCTTTTTGTGTGCTTTTTTTGTGTGTGATTATTTGGAATGTGTATTGACTTTTAAGTTCTTGTAATTTAACTATACTAAAAGGTGTTTCTTAATTTATTAACTTTAGAAAATTCACTGAATTTCTACATCAGAAGCTAAAATTAGCTCACTTTTGTTAGTCTCACCTACATATATACATATATATATATATATATATAGTAGTTTTGGTTGATTTTATGATTATTTTTAACTTTTATTGGCAGAATTTATTTTACAAAATTAGCAATTTTCTGTTGAGTTCTCACTTGGGAAATAACTGTGCAGTCACTTCATCAAACTTCCCCTTCTCTCAGTCTCTCAGTTTTGTTTATATTATTATACAACTAACATATAATAATAGTAATACCCACATTTCTTTATCATTTCACTGTGAATGGGATCAGTGCTCACCGTTACCATATTCTATCTCAAGTTTTCATTCCTAGTCTTTATTTTGACTCACCTCTGTCAGACTGGAGTTCATGATTAAGTAGTTCTTGAGTGTGCTTGAATGGGGATTGTATAGCCTGGGCTCTGTGTAATTTGTCTCTTGCCTTAATTATTAAAAGACAATTTATTGGGGAATAAAAAAATAAGGCTGCCTTTTCTTACCCTCAACAATTTTCTCTCAGCTTTGTTTTTTCTCTAATTAGTTGTATATTTTATTTGTGTTGTCTGACTAGGATTAGTTCGTTATACTTGAAGTCCAGCACTGCTCCAGGATGTGTTATGATGTTCTTTGATCCATGTCACTCTTTTCTTTATGATAGAATTTAAAATTTTAATACACAAATTCAGATCTTTAGTATTTCAGTGTTTCAGAAGTCTTTTTAAGAAACTTATTTTCCTTAGAAATATGAACTATATATGTTTATGCATGATATGCACTTATATATAGACTTTATCTCTGCTATCTTTTATATGTAAACATTTCTTTTCCCCATTCAATTATTTTGTATTTATTCAAGTTGATCTACCGTATGACCCATTGTGTTTTCCACATCATCTCAACATTTTGTTCTTTTGATGTGCCTTTATTTACAAAATGATATAGCTCAAGTTCCAGTTATATTTTTAGCATTTAAAATTTTTTTTGATGCCTTCTTTTGCTGTTTTCCTTGATTTCATGTATCTCTTCTTTGAACTCTTTAAAAAAAAAAAAAAAGAAAAACAGTTTTCTTTCTTTAAGCCATGGTGAAGAAGGGTTTTTTTCCAAGGCTCTTTATTCTCTTCCATTACACGGATTATCTTCTGATGCCCAATCCCATGCCAGTCTCCTTCTGAATATTATCGCTGTTAAGTGGGGGCAGCTCACATGATTCAGCTTTTTCGTCGTGACATGAATAAAGGGAAAGGAGGCTTGATGAACTAGGGGATTTACTGCTTCAACTTGGATATTTTTATTGTAAGCTGTACTGGGACGTCTGCCTTATTGAAATAACTCTACAGCAGGAACAGTATTTTTTCTGTTTTATGCTGAGCAAAATATCTGCATGGCTCTCAGTGATGCATGCTGAGGAATATTTGTGCAGTCATGTGCCTTGTTCATCCAAGAATAGAAATGATCTCAGCTGGAGGCATCATGGTGTAGTGGTTACAGGCACAGGCTTTAAGCACCAGATAGCCTTCCTGGGTTAAATCTTCACTTAACAGCTCCATGCTATTGAAGAAGTAGGCGTTCCTCTGTGAGCTGCTCACCTGCATCTGCTTCACAGACTTATTGTGAATGTCAGTGACATAATGTGTTTAGGGCACTTGGTACATAATAAGCACTCAATTAGACTTCACTAACACTATTATCAAGACATAGTTTACTTAATGCTGAGGACTTCTTGGGTTCAAGCACCAGCTCTGCAACTTACTAGCTGTCTAACATTGTGTAATTTAATTAAACTTTCTGAACCTTTGCTTCCTCATATGCAGTATTAATACCTACTTCATAGAGTACAGTGGAGGCTTTATACAGTATGTGGCATATAGTAGGGACTCAGTAGCTTTATTGACAATCATAGCCCTTTAATCCACAGGAGAGCTTAATTTGGCATAGAATCAGAGTATATTTTAATCTTGATCCATTCATGAGCATTAAATAATGCCTGAACATATGTTCTCAAGGGGTTTATGACATGTGAGCATTCACCCCAGTATCTAGCACACTAATAACTGAGTAAATGACTATAGATTGAATAAATATATTAATAGAAGGAGTGATGTGACATTGGTACCAAGTCCCCCCAGACCCTCTTTTATATTGTGAAAAGGAAATTGAGTTCAATTTTTCAAGGTTTCCTATTTGATGATCTGATCTTATTTATATCCTATCTTTGTTTTCAGCAACTTGTTTTTCTTTCTGTTTCCATTTTAACAATACCAGTTATCTACAGGAATATAGCATGGATTGATAGGAACTTGAAGTCCTCTGAATTCCAATATAAAGATTGTTGTTATCTCCTAGAATCAATCCTCTAATTCAGCTTTAATACTGTTAAGGATTGCCTTAATTACAGCCCATCTAGGTGAGTTGAATGGTTCACAATATTTACTTAAAACATTAGCCCGATATGGAAAACTTTCAGTTTCATATTTTCCACTTTATTTGACTCATCTTTATTTGTTTGCAGTCACTGATGTATCCTTAGTTTAATACGTAAGTGGCTTTACGTCTCCTAACAGTGGTCATGCTTCGTTTCCCCAGCTGTGATAGTATGGCCGGTCTGTGTGTTAATTCTTGTTTAACCAGCTTACTGCAGCTATTATCCTTATTATTGTTATCATTACTGTTCACTGAGTGCTGAAAGCCTATTCAGCACTTACAAATACATAAATGAAGTGTAGCTTCTGCCCTGGCAGCTCCTATCCTGGATGCTACAACTGATATCACAAAAAAAGAAAGAAATAGTGTAAGAATACAATGAATTTCGGTCGTCCAGGGTTAACACCATTTCATACTCAGTTAGTGTTATTTCTGAGTACCTCTCTTGGACTGCATCAAGGTCTTTGAGGAATATAAAAAGTAAAGGGCATATGGAAAAATTTGCAATTTAGTTTGGAAAACCAAATACGTGTTTACACTATGACTACACAAAAATTACCGGGTTCCCTGTGCTAGTCAATAAATACGCATTGAGCCTCTGCTAAATGCTAGGAACAAAGGCAGAGGCTCAGCATACAAAAACGGTTAAGACATTGTCTCTTTGCTTTCAAAGAACTATGAGTTTGATGAGCGAGAACATGTCACTTGATACTGCTACTGCCGCCGCCGCCGCTGTTAGTGCTACTACAAGCTGAGGTTTCTTGCAGTTACTTTATGGGCAGCTACCCTTTTACATGCATTTCATTTTCTAACCCACATAATTCCCAAAATAACTTTGCTGAGTATGTTATTCTCATTTTACAGATGAGGAAACTAAGGCACAAAGTGTTGAGGTAACAGTCCAGGTCATCTAATGAGTAAGATAAACCATGTATATAGGACTAATGAAATCAAAGTGAAGGTGAGATAATGAAGGTTAGGAATTAGGAAACTGGTTTTGAAAGAGCTTAATTTTTAGCACAATCTCAAGGGAATGATAAGATAAGGACTTTCCAGGTGGGAGGAGGGCAGCTGTCAGTGTAGTGTGAAGAGGCATGGAGAAGAATGAACAGGTTGAGAGGTAAAGGGAAACAGGACTTGGTTTTGGTCAAGATTTTAAAGGAATCATGAATGAAATTCTTCTGAAAAGTCAAGAGAGAAACCTGAGTGAAATAAACTAAGATAACATTTCTCCCCACTGAAGTGTTCCCTGCCTATTTTGGAGAAACTTGGGCTGAATGTCCAGGCAACATTTGAGAAGTGACCTGACAGAACTAAAAGCTCTGTTGTTTTCCTAGTGTCTGATAGTGCCACAGAGTCACTATTCAGGGCTGGGACATTCTTTTCAGACTATCACTCTTAATACTGCAGACAACATGAGAAAGAACACAGAACCAAGCTGTTATCTCTATTGACACTTAGTGCCCATTAACTCATTTGTGAGTTTATTGGCTCACTTAAGTTAATAGATCTCAGTGACAGAATGCTAAGCAGGGCAAGTGATTTTAATGGAGGTGAGAGCATATTGTAGGATTGCTAAATCACGGGACACTAGCTAAGCAATGGAAACTGCAATGTGATGAACAGTCAGAAAAATTGAAAGGCGAAGCAAAAGGCTGAGGGTGAGTCCCACCAATTTTGTGAGTTTGCCTAGAGCTGGCCCTGAGAAAAGAAAGGACAGATCTTTCAGTAATGTGCATCATTAGTAGGGCAGAAAGTGAAAGAGGTATTACTCCTGAGTTTTTTATAGAAGATTCTTCTGCGGTGGTGTGCCGTGGCCAGCTGATAACAGTTTATGAGAACCAGTTGTTAATTTTACAAAAACTGTGGGAGCCAGTTCATAAACTGTTGCTAGATTAAAGTTAACATGGTGGGAGTACTTACACCATGGAAGGTGGCAAATGTTACAAATCAAGCTTTCCACCTTCCCATCTTCCCCAACCCTCCCCTCACCCCCCAAAGCACATACCCTCTTTGTGGTGGATTGAAAGCTAAGGAAGGAAAGTGAAGACATGAGGTTCAATTAGCATGCCATGGACTTTGAATGACAAACTCTTTTCACTGTGGTAAGAGGAATTAGAGCTGATTCATGGGGGTGAAGAGAGAATACCCTCCTGCCCCATTGTACAGTGGAATCATATCAGGAAACACAAACAGCCTTGCTTGATATTTTTAGTTTCCTGCCTTTCTAAGAATGCACGGTACCATAGAGGCTGTGATTCACTAGAGTGAAGAAGGTACAGTGTCTAGGAAGGATGCGAGGTGGACCTTTAGGGTGCCAGTGGGGAGGGATTTAGAAAGCTGAAACGTGGAGGGCTGTTATTGATTCAACAGTTTATGAAACCACAGTGGCTGAGGCAATGTAAACTATATTTCCTTGCAAAGTGGTTGCTTCTCCACCTTCCACTTAAATTCTCGTTCTTCCAACTCTTCCCCCATTTTGACTTCATTTAGTTTTTGGAATGACTTTAGACCGGGGAGTATCAGGGAAAGGGGGAAAGGAAAGATTTATAAAAGGCCTCTGAGAAGAACAAAAACAGACTGTTGGGAAAAAAGGTAGTAGGGGAAGAAAAAGTGTACCAATACCTTTTAGCATCCAATTAGTAAAGAGCCTTGAAATTTTCAACTTGAGAGGAATAAAGCCACTTAAGCAGATGGGGGAAAATAAAAGTTAGATGAAACTATAAAATATTCCAGTTACTAAACTGAAGAAACCGTTAGTGGAGCTCCTCCTTTCATTTAAACAGCATGAATAAGACTTACTCAATAATAAATTCTTATCCTGCAAGCTGTTTGTAGAGTCAAGGAGCCTATCTCATGCAGGTGTTCCATGTGTGAAGTGCCAAAACAGATAATAGAGGCCCCAGACATACCATATTGTGGTTAGAGGGAATGCTAAACCCAAAGACACAGTAAGAAAAATAAGGGGTTTTCAAAACAAAAGTATGTTTGTGCTTTGGTGCTGTTTTAAAGTGATTCTGTTTGTTTTAATCAGTTACACTTTCTGTGTCATAAATTCCATATGTATATTAATTATGCTAGTAAAATTTGAGTTTAATTGCAAGGAGAGAGCTTGTGAGTTCTGTGAGAAGATACAGATTTTCCTAAAGGATACAAACTCAACTTCAGGCAGGTCATTACAAATGAAATTTACTGTAGAAATTATTTGCAGAATAGCTTAAGGGCTTGATTTGGCATGCCCATGAATGCAGAGCTCCTGGAGAAGTTATGGAAACTTATAGCTCTGTAAATGCCAGCTGTTGAAGGCAGCCTGCACATGATCTGAGTAGAGGAAGAAAGAAAATGAAGATATGAAAGAGGAAAATAAATGGAAGCACATAGAAATACCAGGCTACATATCTGGTTTCCACAAAAGACTATGGCAAAAAAACAGGTTGGATACTGCTTAGGAGAGATGGGAAACTTTTTTTCCCCATAATGAGAATGATTAAAGGTATCACTGCTGCCAACGTGGGCTTGGAGGCCCAGGGACTTCATTTATATAACCATCAAGTCAGTCTTGTTCATTGGTACTTCTGCAGCCACTGTTAAGTATACAGGATAAACATACATCTACACATGCACTCATACATTTATACATAAATATATATGCATAGAAGATACATATCTATGCACATATATGTAACTGAGTATACACACATATCCATATATATATACATATATGGATAAAATGGAACATAAATAAAATAGAAAAGAAATGTAAAAACTGCCTTCTGAAACTTAGAGTTTAATTGAGGATACAAGATGTATATACAGAATAATTGCATTACAGCACTTTAATCTCCCATTTGTTATTCAACTCACTTTAATTTGAGTCCTGCAATACAAGTCATTGAACAGCTCTGTCTGCATTTGTAGTCAAATATAACATAGTTTTTAAAGTTCTTTTTAGAACTTTCAGCATTGCAACATTTAACTGATCTGCACCATTTGACCTCTCCCCGCATTTTGAAACTTTCCTGGCACTCAATTCTCCCATCTCTCCTGAATTTCCTTCTCTCTGGGCATTCTTACTCTTCTCCACGGCCTTTTCCCCTTTGTTGGTCTGTTAAAAGGTGAAGCTCTCCAGTAATCTACTCCTGTAACTCTTCATCCACTGGATGTTTTCTCTGGTACCCTTGGCTTTATCATCAAATAGATGTTGATGATTCTAAATCCAGCCTAAACCTTGATCCTAAACTCAGACATTTATATATAACCACCTACCATAGATATCCAACTAAGCTATCTTATACCACTTCAAGATCATCATGTCCACATTGAATTTATAATTTTCCTACCACCTTCAATAAACCTGATCCTCTTGTACTCTTCCCTCTCTTGGTTGGTGACATTCCCATCGTCTCAGAAACCAGAAGCCTGAATCATACCTAACTCTACCTACTATCCTGTCATCCCTTATAATGAATCCCCATGAAATCCTGTCAATAATAACTCCCTAATAAATTTTCAATTGTATCTGTTTTCTTGACCAGGACCTCTTATTTTCTAGTCTGGTTTTTCTAACAGCCTTCTAAGTGATCTTTCTCTTTTCAAAGTTTTCAACAAATAATTCCTAGATAAATGAGTCCAAAATATGTCTGATTTTATTCCTCCTTTTGAAAGTCCTTCAGTTTCTTCTAACCACAGGTAGCTAAAGCCCTAAATTCCTGAGCATGGCATAAGAAGCTTTTTTTAACCTGCCTTCTGCCCACTTATCCAGCCCCATATCACTACCCTCCCTTTTACTTCATTTACGGTGACTCTGGATGCCTTTGGGACCTGGCTCAGGTGTCATTTGCTTTGGGGAAGTTCTCTTCACGTTCTTCCTAAATGCTCTCATGGTACCCAAGAGTTGCCTCTCCCACTGTGCTTGAGTTCATTGCATTGTACTAATTGGTTTTTCTTGTTTATCTTTCTCACTGTACTTGGGAGCTCTTGGAAGGCAAAGAACATTTCTCATTTGTCTTTGTGTCATTGATAGGGAGTAAAATGTCTGGTATATAACAAATGTCCAGTGTACAAGAAATGTTTTGATAATGATTGAATTTGAGGCTATATGGTACTAAATCTGTTAAGGATTACAGTTGAGTAAGGGAAATTAAATTTTCTTTTTCCTACCCCCAACAAAACTCCAGTGGATTAGACTAATGATTGTTTTATTTCTCTTTCATGTGAAAAAAAAATCCATAGGTAGTTGTTAAGAGCTGGTATGGCAGCCCCACAATGATCAGAGTTGGGATCTTCAGTCTTTCCCCTCAGTGAGTAGCACATGGTTTTTATATTCAAAGGAATTTCATGATCCAGGATGAATGTGGGATTTCCAGCCTCCGTATCTCCATTCTGGACAGAAAGAAAGAGGAAGTGGGGAGAGGGCAAAACAGAGTTATGCCCACCTGAATGAAGCCCCTTTTAAGAACGTCCCTGAAAAAGCCTTCCTCTAGTCCCTATTCTTACTTCTCATTGGTTGCCACCATCTGCAAGGCAGGATAGGAAACATGATTCTTTGGGCAGGCATGTTTCCAGTTGGAATAAAATTAGTATCTGTTAGTATAGAAAGAGGAAAAAGTCTATTTTTAGTAGACAAATTTTCATATTGCACAAGTGCCAAAATAAATTGTTCTAATGATCAATTCTGTAATAATTGAAAATAATCTAATATTGAAGTGTCCTTGCAAAAAGGAGGATGGGAATGTTTGTAAATGAGCTCTGAGAGGTAGTAAGATTGGAGTAAGCTTAAATGCAGAATGTTATTTCAGAACAGGAGAACGCTATGAATAAAATTTAGAATTAAAGATTGAGGTTGGTAAGTTTGGAATATTCGTTGTTTGCTATTGGCCTTTACCAGACGCTGAACTCCTTAAAGGGGAGACTATGTCCTAACGATTACAGTTCTCCAGTTTATAACACGCCCCTGACACCTCGTAGATGCTCAGTCAGTGATGTTCTAGAACTGATGTTGTAGATGGGTTAGAGAACATGTTTGGAGAAATTTTTTGAACATACAGAACAAGTTGAACTTAATTCCACACATGAGTGGAGGCACTGGAGAATTTTAAGAGGAATGACACAATGAAAATATTTCCAAGGGACCAATTTTATGATAAAGGTGCTGGAGAAGACCATGGGGAATTTTAGTTTAACTTGAAAAAATGAGGAATTTGAGGAATTTAAGTAGAGAGGAAGTGGTAGATAAGCAAAAACAAGGAATGATTGAAGATATTCTTTGATAGTAATTGTTACCTTTGCCCCCTGATATTACCTTTTCCTTTTCCCTGCTTGATTTTTTTCTATATCAATTATCACCTTCTAATATACTATGTAATTTACTTTATTTTTAAAATAGTATGTCTTTTGTGGCAACAGGAAGTTTTGTGAACTGGCTTGTTGGATTTACAGTGTTGGTAGAACATCCAAGTTAGAGAGAGAGACTGGGGATTGAGAAGTAAGTTCAGAGCTGGAGGTACAGATTTAAGAATTATAAGTACTGGGTTGTTTATTAAAGCTGTGAAGTAGGAGCAGCTATACAGAAAAGATAATGCACAGTGACAGAAGCGGAAGACAAAAGAATATGTAATAAAGAAAAGATTTCACATGATAGTGATCAAAGATGTTTGCAACTGTAAAACATTCTTCTCAGGATATAATGCATCTTCAGTGAGCCTTCTTGTTAACAGCAGGCTGTCAGTAAAGTTTGTAGAGAGTCAGATGTTATACAAGGATTTTCAACTCTGCCAGGATTGGCAACCCTAATCCCTGCATTTTTCAAGGGTCAACTGTATTACCTTGGTGAGGTGGATGGCAGCGATGAGGGGTTTCCTGGGCTGGTCCCACTCTGGTTGAAGCTTGTAGCAGTTTCGCTTTGGGTTAGTTTTCTCTCATATCCCGTAGGTCACAGTGTAACATAATGGCTCCAGATAAAACTCCATATGGGGTGTGTGTGTGTGTGTGTGTGATCTGTCAATCATATTTTCACTGATAAAACTTTATCATTTTCAAATTCAGTTGAATTCTTTATGTGACGGGCATTACTAGTCCCTAGAAAGTCTGTTTCAACCTTGCAAAAATTAAATTTCTCATGTCGCTCTGGAATGCATGAAGAAATTGTAAAAAGCAATGCTGTGGACAAGACAAATTCAGAGGAAATGAGATGGCCAGATGACCACCATCCTAGGGACTACATCAGTGACATTTCTATGATAAGAAGGTTTTATGTCTTTTTTAAGCTAATAAAAGATCCCTGAGAAAAGATGTCTTTTAGATATGTTTAATTAAGGACTACATTTACTAACTAGCTATGGAGTTAGGAAGAGCAAGAAAAAGTGCAACACTAGGAAAAGAAAGGCCCAAATGATTTAAATACACAACAAATTCATGTCAACAAGTATTTATTGAGAATTTATTTTGTTGCAGTCTTGGTGAGTAAGACTGATGTGTCTTTAGGAAAAATTTGCACAATCAAAGCTTAGATGCAAAATCTTTAAGGCCATTTTGTTAGGAGTTTCTGGTCTCTTCAATGTGTTTTGTCCTTGAAAGAGAAACTAAGGTAGAGCGGTGTAGTGCTACCATGCTGTAGTTCTTCTCCTTCTCCTTCCCCTTTCCCTTCTCCTTCCCCTTCTTCTTCTCCTCCTTCCCCTTCTCCTCCTTCTCCTCCTTCTCTTCTTCTTCTTCTTCTCCTCCTCCTCCTTCTTCTTCTTAATAACCTATGTTTTACTAGTCTCGCTGAGTTTAGGCAAAAATCTTGGTATAATAATGCTGATTCTTAGGGAATAATAACTGTTTTAGTTATATTCTAAAGAGGGAAGGCTTTTGTGCTGTCATTTTGTTCTCAATAAGGATAAATGTTTAAGCTAAAAATTAAGCTAATAATGGATGCCCCAATGGCAGTTTACCTGTAAACTTTATTGATTTTGCCCAGTAGATCAGGTAACTTACTGTCTATAAATTATTCACACCTGATTAGAGTAAACTTGTGAATCTTCTTGGAATTTGAACTGAGTCATGTTAAAAATTACATTAAATAAGAATCCCTCAGGTTGAGCTCAGGAAATTTACTTCTGCTATAAGTTTTGCAGTGAAGACATCTTAATTCTGTAATTCTAATTCCTAATTGTAGTATTTCATAAAGTAGACTTCTGAAAGTTAGAGATTGTAGTTATTACCCCTGGACATCTCTCTGTTTTTCCCTCCTAGACCTGGCACATTTTCCGATTTCTATTTAACAAAAGGTCACTCTGTCATCATCTGGTGAAGTAGCCTGGTGCAGAGATTCTGGATGCAAGTTCCAAGCAGAGTTTTATTTGCATTCTCACCTTTGTTTACATTCTGACCCTAGTTTTATTTGCAGAAATTATTTATGAAGCTCTTTTTCTCCTTCATGCTTGTGAAGCAGCTCTTGGGTCTGTAAGGCACAGAGTACTGTTCTCATCATGCATATATTTAGCACCCTAATCTCTGCAACCAGTTTTAGCTGCTTGTTATACTTTTCTTGACATTTTCTTGTATGGTTTTTGACATCTGCTTGCAAACTCCTGCAGCCTTTTCAATCCTGATATTCACTTGTTTCATCTGATGTTGTTATCATTCTCCTTATATATGCAGATGTGTTGCTTTCCTTCAAGCCTTGTCCCTTCAGTCTTGCTAGAAAGCCTGTTCTGGAGACCCACCCCCATTGCTTGCTGATTTGTCTGTTTCTTTGCTTGTTTATTGTTAGACTATTTTCTGCCTCATACCTCTAGCATCATACTCTTTGAAAACTAAATGCCTTCAATTGACTTTTTAATGCAATCTATTTGAAAGCATACATACACGAATTGTGCAAAGAATAATACTTCAAAGAAGGTAGTATTTAACATCAGATTTTTCATTGACTCCAACAATATTCGTTGCAAAACTCTATTTCGCAAGAGCTCGAAAAGCCTCATGAAATGAACACTTGTCAGCAATGATTTTATAAACTTGAGTAATTAGCAACCTAAGGTGCTGTCTCATCACATGGCATCACTTTGTGTCAACAATCATTCTTTCTGATCATCAAAGCTGAATTAATTGTTTATTTGCCTCTAATATCATGTAGATCAATGACATTATCTGAGTGTTTGGTAATGAACCTGAGTATAGTGCAGTGCTTTCTTCGGATCTCTGAATATTTCAAAAGACAGAATCTTTTGTCTGTCTGGAAGTGTGCCACTCTTGTAATGCAATTTATATCTCTGGAAAAGTTGCCTGCAGGGATGCAAGCACACAGCACCCATGATTTCAGGTAAGTTAAAACAGGTCTCAGACCCAGAAATGATCCCCCGTAGTGCCTCAGAGAGTCGTGAAAGTTTAGATCTAATGCTCTACATCTAATTTCTGAAACAAAAGCTCTCTTGCTTCCGTGTTCCAATTATCAGAAGACGTTTGGATAGTAGTTAATTGGTAAAAATCTGTCAGTGCTGAAGGTGAAGCAGTTAAGGAGCTCAGTATTCATCAATGCCGAATGTGCAATGTATCACACGTAATATTTAAGTCAGTAGCTTAACCTCCCTTATATATTTAATGCAAAATAACCCACCAATGCAGCATTTTGGAGTATTTAGGTAATTCTGTTTGGATTGAGTTTGAATGAGCTGTGACATATTTCTTCTAGTAACACTAATTAAAAAAAAACAACTGTGTACATGATATTGTCCCTATTCAGGTCACTAATAAAAATTGACACATGATATTTAAGTTTTATTTTTAAGGTTACCAGGCATTGGATTATAGGGGTGGTATGAATTATTGAGAGATTCAAAAAATTGTAAAAATCCATTATTAAAAATGTACTCTCCTATAACCATGATAAAATCTTTCATGATAAAATCAAGTTAAATAATATTTCTCTAATTTATCAGACTTTGGGCATTTTCTTTACTATTCTGGAGGAAGAAAATACAAACAAAAAAGCGTAATTTTCTGGGATAATTGATGCCTCCCTGGCTCTTTAAACGTTGAGCTAAGTACATGAGTTATTGAGGTGAAATAAGTTGCTTTCAACAGTTGTTAATATATCATTAATAATCATACATGCAATAAATAACAACACATGAGTTATTTCCTGAGAGATATATGACTGCAAATTGCAGTAACAAATCACAGCGTGTGTAAAGAATGCTCATTACTCTAGTGTGTACAGAAGCTGTTTTAACAACTGTATTCTTTATGGTGAAGCTCACCCTAATTAGCCTTGCAGATTCCTTAGGGAATGTGTACAGCATGTTTGACATTGTGATGCTCGAGCTGAAGTGGGGGAGGAGGATATCATTTCTACACCAAGAAAGCACCAGGCCACAAGCCTGGCTTTCTATTCAGTCACTTGTTTTAATGTATGCATTGTGGTGAAAGTAAATAGCCTGTTCAAACAAGTAGATAATAAGGGTGTTTGGAATTAAATGACTAATTAAATCAATATTAAACATGTAAGCTAGACGGCAATGTGAACTAACATTTTTTTCCTCTATGGTGCCCCTTCCAGTATAAAAGGTGTGTAAACCAACTGCGCATCTGTAAGTGCTTGAACACCAAGATTTGTAGCCACAAATGTAAGAACACACTTCCTAGTCTCTATTGTATTTGAAAGCTAAGTGGACTATATCTTTTTTTAAATAAGAAAAGAGAAAAAAACAAGGTTTAAGAACACAAAAAAAGCAGCATATTTTTTTTTCCTTTCTATGAAACATTATATGCGGATTCTGCTGCTCTGTTAGCTTATAGCTTGTTGCTAAATCAGACCTTTCCTGCAGTGAAAAAAATTGCATCTTTTCGTTGTAATTCTTGACAGCTTAAAGTTTAATGGAGGCAGTTTTTTTTTTTTAAGGTATATAATGGGTTGACACCATGGAAGGCTGCTGAGAGCTCACAAACTCAGAAATAGCATGAAATGCAATAAGAACAGGCTCTTGCTGATTTTTTTAAAATCATAATTTTTCTATTCTTGATAGAGAAAGCAAGTGAAGAAAATGGCTTTTTGTTTTCTTAAAGTAAGTTGTTTGTCTCATCCCAATCAAATGATTCTCTTCTACCCTGGAAAAGTTTCTGAGTGGGGATTTGTTCAAAAGGTAAGAGTAAGGTTATACAGCCATTAATAGAGAGAAAATAGGTATATGCCTGAAAGTAAGAGTAAGTTGAACACAAATTGCCAAGATGAAAACTCAGTGAAAGGGATAGATTTTACCTCTTTTGGAAAGAAGAGGGAGACAAGGGAGACCATCACTGGCTGACAGTATCACCCTGCTTGACATCCAGAGGTAATGCTCGGTTACATTTCAATTTACAGATTCCAGAACACCATCTCCAGATAACACGTGTGCAAGAATGTGGCTGAGGAGGTTTTCGAGATTACACCTGTAGCAGGCTTTGAAACAGTCTTGACAGTTGGCACCAAGATTCCTCTTGGAGAGATAATACTTAGTTTTATCTTGGTTTGGTTCCTCTTGGTTTCAGATAATTCTCTGATAAATGCTCAGAATGGTAGGGTAGGTTAGGGTGATAAGACAAACTTTAAGGGAATATGTTTGCTACAGATAAAGAAAAAAAAACAAGACTTGTAACTACTTTATTTACTAATGCATAGGAACATGAGGGGCTGAAAAAAGAGGGGATACAGAAAAGAAAGGAGAGAGGATAATTCAAAAATAGAGCATGGCACAAAGTTTTTCTTCTTTTGCAAAGTTGTGTACTATTTAATTTTAATTTCTTTGGAAGGTTACAATATAACGCCTGTTTCTCTACAGCATTCAGTAAAATTGAACATATACGTATTAAACAACAAGGAAGGGAGAAGTGGAAGTCTTCCCTGAATGAACTGAAATGGAGCAAAGAGGAGAAAACATCCATAGATATGATGGATAATAATAACGTAGGACATTTAGCAAGTGAGAACTAGAAGAGAAGTAGCTCTGGAAAGGAAGGCTTGAGAAGGTAGAAAAATACCTGCAGGAGAGCTGGAAGACATTTGTTTTCAACAGGCTGACTTTACACTTCCTTTGGAGACAAGTATTCGCTTTTATCTGAGAGTCTTATTTTGTATTATTATTCTACTATAGTTTCTGAGAACTTCCTCAGGATTCCATTAAGTTCAGTGCAAGTGTGATGCCCTGTGGGGTGGCAAAATTTATGATCATAGAAATATTAATAAGGTTCATTTTTTATGTTGGTGTTGAGAATAAAATGAAATGCTAGTTCTCAGGTTGAATGGTTTCTCTCCACAGAATAGTCCAGATTGTACTTCAATAAGCAGATTTAAAACACTTCATCGTGGAATTTTTTTTAAAAACTAGATTGGAAAAAGCAAAGGGGAAACTCAAATTTACAATAGAAGGTAATCTGAATATATTATAATTTTCTAAGCATATACTCCCAATATTTTCAAAGACTTTTAACTGATTTATTTAATAAAACTTTATCGAGAACTTATTGTGAACCAAAAAGTAGTCTAAATACATAGTAGGTACTCATGGTTCTAGACTTTATCTAAAATTTGAATTTTCAAATTTCAAGCATGTTTCTGTTATCCCCTTTTAAATTACCTATGATAAAGTCTGGATGTGTTAAAGTTTAAGTGTAACTTTGTACGTATTTTTTTTTAAAATCAAGTAAATCAAGTAGATGTAAATCAAGTCCTAAACTACCTTTTGATTTAGGATTTATGCTCTTCAGTGCTTATCTGCATCAATGAATGCTGAAGTTGTGCATTAAAAATATTGTTCAATATCTTTTAAAATGATCATGATTCTAAAAGAAACTTTGAAGGTACCCCATAGGACTTTAATTTATGATATACTAATATGGACTAATAGAACACAAAAATGTACTGAGCACCTTCAGTGTTTAAAGTACTCTCTTAGCACTGAGAATGATAGAGTGTTGAAAAAGACAGAGACTTCTATCTTAAATAATTTATGGTCCAGTAGCAGAAGTCACTCACTCAAGTAGATTGTACTGTAAAGCAGGAAATAAGAAGTACTTCAAGGGAGTTAAGGGTACATCAGGCCAGGAAGATTATTTCCAATTCCTGTCTCCCTAGAATGGCCCTAGAGCCTGACAGATGCTGTGTGGATATAGAGAGATGTGTCCAAAAGGGCTTTAAAGATGGCCAGAGCATGTGGAGTAAGGCAGCAGGTGAGAATCACGACACATCTACAGGAAAAAGTAGGTACATCATGAGGATGTTGAGCCCTTGATGAGAAGTGATGGGCAAAATAATTAGGAAGGTGAGTCAAAGGATGAATGCTCAGCTGATAAATTTGGACTATGTTTAATAAGAAACGGAGGGTCCTTGCAAGTTCATGAGGAGAGTAATTCATGTTAAAAATATACTTTAGACAGATGAATTTCACAGTGGTATGTAGGAAATTGAGATGAGGTGGTTTATTTATTTATTTAGGAAAGATTTTTAGTGACATCACTTGTGGCACAGATTGCTCCCAATTTTGGGATAACCCATTTTTATGTGATTCTACACGCAGTCAAGAACCAACCAAATACCCATAGTCAACCAAATTTTTACAATTTTCCAAAACAACCCGTCTTTGGGGGGTCGGGGGATTGTTTTCCACTAGCATGATCAGAAGGCAAGCCCTTCTTTTAAAACGTATTACTATTTAAAACATGTTTATTCAGAGATAATAAGGAATAATTAAAATAGAACACTAAAGCCAGCATTCTAAGGGTTGTCTAGGTGACAGTGATTATGCTAAGCACGTTGTGTGAATTATCATATTTAATTTTCAAAACCACATCTGGAGTCATGTTATTATTCCTATTTTATGGATTTGGAATTCTAAGGCTTTGATAAGAAAGTTGAGAAAGAGACCAGCTTACTGTAACATTTACCTCAAAATAGCACATTGGTAGAAATCCATAGGTGTGCATTGAATAGGGACTACTAATGAAATAATTGTTACAGAAAAGAATAATATAATGCTAGATATGGATAATACCTGTGATTAATTGAGCACTAGCTCTGCTAGTGAGATATTATCTCTGAACTGCTCAGTTAGACTTGAATACCCTTGTCTCATCTGCATTATGACCATGAATCAGTAACAGAGGGCTATTTTTCAGGGGGAAATGGACAAATGGGAGATAGAATATTATGATGTGTGAACTCTAAAGAAGCCTTCTACTTGGTACTTTTTTAGTTACCATTTTAGTGTGTCCCATTTTGAGGACAAAAAAAAAACAGATTATAGAGAAACAGAGATGGTTTTGAGAGGAAGAACAAAGTAATAAGATGGCAGAAAATATTTCCAATGAGAAACAGCAAGACTGTGAGTCAGAATTAACATGTTCCAGTGCTGTTTTTATTACTTGTTGGCTGTGTGACTTTGGGGTACATTATTTATCTTCTTGGATCTCAATTTTGCATTTATAAAATAAGGGCACTGTTAAAAGTCTCAGAGTAAACATAGAAATTAGTGAAGGATGGGTATTACCCTAGGCATTATTGAGGTGGGAAGAGAATGTTTTCTGCTAAGAGAAAGATGTATGCAAAGAGATCAGAGGAAAGGGCAGACATGGAGCATTAGGGAACTTCAAGTACCTAATTTTTTAAGGCAGCAGAAAGTGGTGAATGCTGGAGAGTTTTGAGAAGTGAGAATGAAGAGTTAGCATTTAAGAAGAAACTAAGAGAAACTGTATATAATAGTAGTTAAGAGCGTGGGCTCAGGAACCGGATTATCTGGACTCAAATTCTCCTTTACTGTTTATTTGTTGAATGATGTTGGGTAAGTTACTGAATGTCTCTTAGATTCCATTTCTTTATCTGTAAAATGGACACGATAATGGATCTACCTCTAGCACTTTTGTGAAGATTACATAAGTTAGTCCTGTTAAGAGGCCATCGCTTGATTCTGAAAAAGCTGAATTTATTGCTTGGTAAGCAAAGGAAAATTGTTTTTTATAAAACATAATCTCTCTGAACAAACTATTATGGATTTCAGGAAGTTTGGAGTTCTAAGATTGACACACTTTCAGAAGCTGGAGTATCTAGCCATGAGAGGGTGGCCACTGCAGTGTGGTTCTTACTGCATGGATGATTCTAAGAAGCATGGTCACTAAAGTGAGGCTGTCACTGTTTGGGAGGGTCACTGTTCAACTGGCTTTCAGAAGTGTGGATACTAATAGATTAGTATCTAATTTAAGTGCCTGATAGATTAGGACGAGCTCAAAATTGGTTCTAGTGTTTAGAACTACTATGACTAAAGAACAATTAGCTTTTTGCATTCTTGAATGTAGAACATTGGATCATCATTTTATTCTCAATTTATTTTAATAGAGTAGTACCTCTGCATAATGGGTTATATTATTATTACTATTTCTATTTATTATTTGACTGAATTGAGAACTTCATTTTTTCTGTAATCATAAAAAGGATTGTTGCTTTTTTCCCTGAAAGCAATGGAGGTTATCTACTAATGGATTTTTGCAGTGAAATTACATGAGAAGTTTTTAAAAAAAAAAAAAAACAAAAGCATCTCTAGCAGTATGGAAGTCAATGAGAATATACATCTATGTGTAAAAAAAATACTTTTTATATACTGTATTTTATTTGTCTGGGTTTATGTGTGTCACGATTGTTGATGTATTTTCAATTGAGTCATAGTGGTAAAAAATGAAGAAAAGGAGAAGAAATAAAAGTTGCTTTATATATAGAATTGTGGCATAAACAACTCCCTCACCAATTTTTACCAAGAAAAATAACTCACTTTGCAACTTCCAAGGGGTTTTCACATTAAGGGGATAAAAGAGAAATCAACTAATGCTCTAGTTTAAATTAAATGAAAATTCATTATACAAATTATTGCTGAATTTGAAACAGGTGTTCCCTTCCTACTTAGGAAGATAAGAAGTAAGAAAACTGCCACAAATTTGTTACTGATTTAAAGTGTCTTAAAATGAAGAAAAAGTTAATTCTCAGTGCTTTACTTCTAAGTTTTCCTCTGAGGAAGTCCTCTTTAACAAAGAGAATTTATGGAATATCAGAAAAAAATAACCAGGAAAGAGATGTGTTGTTTATAATATTTTGGCCTGCAAGTATGGTTGGCCAAATAATCAGGGAATTGTGATGCTACTGGTTCCAAAAGAAAATTGTGATTTATTAGTTGGTGCCACTCAACTAATGGTGTCCTTAGTGTCTGTGGGATTTTGGAAATGCCCAATTCCACCCCTAAAAGGAACAGAGAGATTAAAAATGCAAGACAGCTGCGGGAAGGCTTCTCAGAGGGCTCTCATTCTCCTGCCTAAAAAAGGAAGCACAGAAAAAAAAATTTTTTACATGAATCTGTTGGTAGGAATCTGTCTTCATAAAACTCAGCTGTTTTCATGTTAACTGTAAGAACGTCCATGAGGTTTGAATAAAAGCAGGCATTCCTCTTTCATACTGATCACACTTAGGAGAGTTTCAAGGGATAAACAGGTTCTTAAAAACCTCAATCTGACCACTCATAATAACACAGTTTGAGGTAAAATTCTCTGCAGAAAGTATCACTAACATATTACTTTCCTGTCTTGCAGCATTCCACTTCTGTAGGCATAATGTTGCAGGATATTTCTGATGTTCTCATGATAGAGTGAGGAAAGGCTGATCTGAGTAGAAGCAGTGCATGAAAGTGGAGCATACTTAAAGAACAACCCTGAATACAATAAATAATGCTGGATCCAGTAAATCAAGTTTTCAAAATCAAATAAATTCTGTAGTTGCTACACAATTTGTACTTCCCATCCACAAATCAAGCTTGTTTAAATATATGTGCCTTCTAAGCCCACCTTTTGTATTTCCCAACATAAGGCAACCATGTCTCAGCTGTCTGCCAGAGAAAGTAAAATTTAAAACAAATGAATGGAGAATTGGTGATTGGGTATAATTTTATATTGAAACATGACACAGTTTGGGCAAACACTCTACCTTTAAAATAGCAACTTATTCCTGTAATCTCCATGAGTGAGAACAAACAGTATTGAAAATAAGAAAGGATGGGTGCTTCATTTTGAATCCACCATAACCAATACCTTTGGATAGGATCTCAGATACATCCATCATAACCAAAATTCCAACTTAGAGGGTGGGTAATTTTAACATCAGATATGTGCATTATACAGTGAACATTTAACAAATATTATGGAAGAGTAGCATCAGAGTAGGCAAGTACTTGTTAAGACAAAGGATAAAGTTCAAACACCTTAATATGCCTCCAGGACTGCCCTCTACATATCTCTCTGGCATCATGCATCACTGACTTCTTACATGCAGTCTCAAAATTCCAGCCATTCCCAGATAGCATCTGTTGGGAATAGTCTCCCTCTTCCCTGTGTTGCCTTCTATTTATTCTCATTTAAGTTACCTGGGGTAGTCACCCCTGGTGCACCCCCATACTCCTAACCCGTGGCTTACATGGCTCTCCTACAGACTATAAGTACTTTGTAATGACCTCATTGTAATGTTTCTCCCACAGTTAGTAATTTCCATAAGGCTATAACCCTGTGAAGAACAGGAACATTAACTTTCTTGTTCACCATTGTTGCTTTGGTCCTATGCCTGGCACATGGCAAGTACCTTATATATTTATTGATTAAATGAAGGCTTGTATTTGAAGCGTGGTTAAGTTGATCAAGTGCTTTTCAAATAAGATATCTCTAGGTAAAAATTACCTCATTTACCATGTCTGTAGGTCATTTCAGTTTTGGCCTGGTTCTTAACATAAGAAGACAAAGAGTTGGGTAACTCCATGTTTTTTTTTCCCTGAACATCCCACTTAGATTATTTCAGAGAATCCTGAGGCAGCCACTCAGTCTATGATATATTAACTTTGATGTTAGATTCCTATGAGCAGTCAAACTTCATTATAATATGATTCATCATTACAACTATAAGGTACAACTATATCTCTGGTCAAATTCTGTCCACTGAAAACCGTAATCACAAACAAATAATGTGACAGTTTTACAAACCATGTTAAAATATAAGCCTTGTTTTTCCTTCTCAGAGTAATGAGTATTAGAGCTATTTCCTTCATGCACCTTTTTTAGAGAGCTCATTTAATGATGTCTGAAAATGTATCTTATAGAAGCAAGTAAAGCAGGTTTGGTTTTCTGGTGATGAGCAGTCAATTAAATCTGTTGATTCACTTCATGAATCCTATGTTATTCAGTAATCTTTCTGTATCTGGATGAAGTTTGGAAACCGTAGATTTAGACAAAAGCTTCCACTTTATTTTGATTTGAGGAAATATGACCTTGCCTGGAAATACATAATTTTCAAAAGTACAAATATGGAAATGCTTTATTCTGATTTTCTGGAAGGAGTAATGATTTTTTTAAAGCATGTTTTTTTTTAAGTAGATGATAATGAATGTAAATCATTCTACAAAACAATGTGAGCTTATTTTCACATTTGTTTGGGATTAAACTGCATCCATAAACTGCTTCCACATGTATGCTAATTAACTCTGCTGCAGAACCAACTACTCTACTTTGAGGATTATAGACAAAAGCTTTATGAAATCCTACCTTTTCAGTTCAACATTTATCACCATATTTCTGGTCACCAGGGCTCAGTTATGAGTAGGTCTATTTTGAGGTCTCTTTTGGCTCAGGGCATTGGTAATAGGATGTGGAATCTTTCCCTTCTAGATAAAAAGATTAAACACAAGCCAGCCTGATGTAGACCCATAGTTATTATCTGATAGCTGTCAGTAGTGAAAAGAAAATGAGTTAGTGGTTTTCTAACAAATAAATCTTAAGACAAGAAAAAAAAAAGTCACCCTTACTTTGGTATTAATTGCTAGAAGCTCCTAGAAGTCAGAAATTGAGTATTTAACAGCATGCACACTTCTAGGACTAGAAATTTTAGGTCACACATTAGCTAAATTATTTTGATAGCTTCAGGAGGTTTTCTGTTCCTAAACCCTATTTGGAAGGACTTGTTTGTATTTGATGTTTATTTGTAACTGTAGAAGAGTAAAATGAAAACGAATAACAGTGCTTTTTGTGAAGGCATGTTTTGTTGTGTGTGAGAGGAGGGGAGATCATGTTTTAAATATAGGCACTATTTATTATCATAAATTGGCAGAGAAATTGATTATGATATTTATTGTTAAGAATCTTCTTCATTTGTTCATGGTGCTAGTGCTTTGTTTCATTTTGTTTTGGACCAAGTTTGTAAATAAAAATTCTAAGAATTACAACAGTATCTAGTTCTACTTTGATTGAAATATAGGTCAGATCCTTCAAGATAGTTTCTTTCATAGTTTACATCATTTCTGTATAATTTTTGTAGTGATTTAGGTAATAATTATAAGCAAATAATGCTAGTAATATTAACCTATAGTTTTCAAGTTTCTCAGACTAGAACAACATCCCAGAATTCCCATTGTCATTTCGTTCTTTTTTTCATACATTCATTCCGTAAAAGATTACTGAACCCTAAGTTCATAGCAGATACACGGATATGCATAAATAAAGGTAATGTGCAACTTTATTTTACAGAGCTTTCAGTATAGTATATATATGTGTGAGTGTGTTTATGTAATTAAAATTGTGAAAAATTTTGTAAAGGAAATTAAAAGGATCTATGATAGATTTAAGAGGAATTTGCCTAATTTAGACTGAGGGCTAGACAAGGCCTCTGAGCATTTGCACTATTGAACTTGAATGTCTCACCATGTTAATGATATTTACTTAGCTTAACTGATATTTAACCAGTAATGGAGAAGAATGTTATATCTTCAGATGTGCACATTCAGAGTGGCTTTGGGGTATCTCTTTCTGTAGTGTATTGGCCACTGACTCCCAAAACAATTGAATCAGAGAATACTAGGGGAGTAGAAAAAAAGAAAGGGATGAGTTATCTTGAGTAACTAGCTCTTCGTGTGGTCCTCTCTTCCTCAAATATCCCCTATGTGCACACACTCCAATTAGCTTCCTCGTATTCATTAGAAACATGGAGATATTGTTATATAATTCTAAAATTAACCTACTTGGAACAAGAAATAATTTGAGAATGGAATTTAACCTCCAAATGTATACTTGAGTTTTTTGTTTTGTTTTAATTGGTGTTCATGGGATTATTAGGTTAAAATTGGTCCAGTTAATATTCTGTTCCAATACACAATTCCTTCTTTTTTTTTTTGGGTCTACACAAATACTATTTACCCATGAAAATATTACATCGTGTCAGTTACACATTTTGGTGGTTAAAAAATAAATTGGAGGATTAAACATTTGTACATTATAATAATGTAGAAGAAAACAAACCTTTCTTGTTTTATTTCTGATACGTCTACATTTTAAGCAGTTTTTTTTCTTTTTGTGTGAAAAGTATCTTCCGAAATTACAGCTCCATCTCCATGTTGTGTAAGATTGTGATGTGAATAAATATGTCATATAGCGTTTAATAAATATTTTGGATTGAGATAAAGGGAGGACTGTTGAGCTAAATTTCAGTCCTTGTGAGTTTCTCCACTTTATAAAATTATATACACCTATAGAACTAATATAATGAAGGAAAAAAATCAGGGTCATAATTGCTATCATCCACACCAGAAAGAAAAGACATTTATCTTATCAGCCCATAAGGATCTGCTGAAATACATTTGAAAGGGTCTGAAGCTGCTGACAAAACCACAACACTGGGCCCAATTAACAATACCCATTTTTAATTAACAGTTGCTGACTCTTTGCCATTGCAATATTCACGCTGTAGGTGTGAAATGGCAACCCCCATTTGTCATATCTGTCTAAATTAATTTTGAAATCCCATGGTCTTCCTTCCACAGGATAAAAGTGAATAACTAGAGCATACTTCCTACCTGCCAAAGTTCAGTTCCGGGACAAAGACTAGGAAAACAGAACCCAGAGGGCTGATTGGGTCAGTGTTCATAGTACAATGCGTATAAACTGTTTGCATAGCATTTCTAATGCTGTGAACTATGCCAGTATTTATTCCATACTTTGGGATAGGGCATAAAAGCATTTTAAAGTTTTTATTCATAGTTCTTTTTCTTTCTTTTATTCAAAAAAAATATTAAGCACCTGATATGTGTTAGACCCTAACTTAGGCACATCTTTTAATCCAGAGGCCACAAATATGAACAGAACAATGTGTTCTGGAGATCATCACAATCTAATAAAGAAAGAAAAACTGCCAAATTTCTATATATACGAATATTAAGAATGAGAGTATGGTCTCTTTACAAAAGATGTAAAAGTGTACCACTGCCAGTGATAGCATGTTTGGGAAGGAAGTTAACGTAAGGATAAAGAACACACAAGCTGCCTAAGCCTGGGAAAGATTTTTTTGCAGATAGAATCTTTTACACATAATAAATTCATTTGTATTCAGTAAAAATGTTAAGATTAAATCATTTGTGTGTATTTAGCGAGCATTTAATATAGTTTTTTGGGGGGAAACGATACAGCATGTTCTACTTATCTGATTCTTCCAATAACTTTTAGTAGATAGTATTATTTTCAATATATAAATGAAAAAAAAAGGTAATTTCAAAGGCCTGACTGACCATGAGGACTGAAAATATAGAGATGCAGTAAAACAAATGCCCTAACCTCAAAGCATTTACTTCTGGCAGAGTTGGGAGGTATGTATATAAGAAATTATTATAAAGAGGAGAAAATACAATATACACATCATATCATGTACCAGGGGAGCGCAGATAAAGAGTGAGTGCTAAATTCCTGCTGTGGAAGTAGGAAAGTATTCAAGAGAAACTGATATTTTCTGATCTATTTCTTGATTTTCTTCCCCAAGTGTCTGCTTTCTTTGTCCATTCTGTTTAAAACACAGTTATCATTAGAGAAGAAAAAGATCTAAAAACATTGCATTGTTCTACTGCTCAAGAAGCTTATATTCTAATTAAAGAACAAAATACCACCCTTGAAGCAACAGAAGAGCAGTGGAGTTTTCAAGGTTGTAATCATTGCCTGGGTCTCTAGTGAAACAAAATGAAGAATCAGCAGTGGAACATGGAGAAGCTGTCTCCATCCCCTACCTCTAGGGAATCTACTAAGACTAAAGGAGAACTGAGTGTGTCAAAGGTAAAAGCAAAATAGAGGAAGTTTAATTCAGGAAAAGGAATTTGGAAATATGCTGCTTTGTTTAAAGCACTGTACTATGTTTCAAGTGGGCAGGAAGATAAGATAAAATCCCTGCAAGATTTGATTGAGATTAGATCTACTGTTATCCAGACTCTATCACAGAAGCACAAGTACACAGAAACACTACTCACTCAGAAATCTGAATTTAATGATGAAGGCACATACTAATAATTAATTTAGCAGTAGCTCTTCCCCCTCATTTTACATGTTGTTAAAATGTTCATAAATGCAGGTAGACAAAAGGAGAAAAAAATCATGTCTTCACTGTTAATTGAACATACACACACAAACACATTTTAGTTGGATTACATTATATGTGTTTTAACACAAATATTTTCATGTTATAGGGCACTAATATCTAGGATTTTATTTTTAGTGGCTACCTATTATTCGTTTTATCTTTGTACCACACTCTGTTTAATCACTCCTTTTAAGGTACTTCCAGTTTTTCACTGTTATAAACAGTAAGTGTTCTCAGACCTAAATCTATCATACTTTCTTGATTATTCCTTATGAGAGATTTCTGGAAATAAAACTATTAGGTGGATGAATAATATATATTTTAACATTTTTCATATATGTGTGATCAAGTCTCTTTTAAAAACTGTACTGATTTACATCCCCTTGGATATTGTAAAACTTAATGTCATTTCCAACTTGAAAGGAAATATTTTTTTTTCATTGTTTTAATTTACATTTACTAATTACTGGTGATGTGGAATGTTTTCCTTTGTACTTCCTTTTTCATTAATTTTTGATCTTCTTTCTTTGTCCAGATATTTACTGGGGACTTTTTCTTGATTTGTGAGAAATATTTGCATATTAGTTCCATTGATTCATTGCCCTCAGATATGCAGGAATTATGGGGCTTTTTACTTTGTATTTTTATATAGAGGAGTCCAATAATCATTTCTTTCATACTTTCTATTTAGGTGGTATCATATGTAATATATTTTCCATTCCAAGTTACAAAATTCACATCTGTATTCATTCTAATATTTTTATTTAGATGTTTAATTCACCTAGAATTTTGATGTATGATGCAACATAGGAATCCAATTTTATTTTTTTACTAATGATTAACAATTTTTGCAATGCTACTGAATTCTTTTTCCACTGATTTGGCATACAATATTTATTATATCCTCAATTATTAAATATATTTTTATCTGTTTCTGATCTTTCTCATCTTTAACATTGATCTATTTCTGCTTTATTCTTTTATTTATTAAGTCTTTAAAGTAATTTTTACATATTCCATAATGTTAGTTCTCAAATATTCCACAGCTAGCCTCTCATATATATCCTCCACAAAGTCCTTTGAACAATTTTGTCAGATATGAAAAAGCAAACTGTCTAGTATTTTCTTTATGGTTGTATTAAATTCATAGATTAACTTGAGGAGAATTGACATCTTCACACTATTTAGCCTTTTTATCTAGGTGTGTAGTTCCTTTTGCCATTTGCTCACATTTTCTTCTGTATTTCTTGGGAAATTAACAACTTTTGGTCCCAAAAGAACTTGTATTAAAGAAATCCTAGTATGCTGTTATGCAGGACTGCAAAAACTGCTAAACTACCCCCTGAATGAATGACACAAAGGCTAATGCAATCTTGGAAATGTTATATCTTTTTCTTGGAAGAGACAAAATTGGCTATTAGGACATTGCCAAGTTAAATACTAATCTACAGACATAACACTGATGTTACCCAAATACTTTTTACCACTTGTAGTTTTTAATCAATCATCTTCTTTTTTCCCTAAGTAAATACAATTTGATAAAATATATGCTGTGAAATTTTCTTGTTAAACCATAAAACCAACTTGAAAAACAAAAATGCTAGAAATGAAAGCCACGTCTGATACACAGAAAGACAAAATACCTCAAAATATCAAAATGGTGAAGTTCAGTGTCTGAATTAGATGTGTGCATGGGTGAACCATAAACCCCTGGTCACAATCAAGGCCAGTACTGGTGTCAAGGAAGGTAACCAAGTTAAGTGCTCATCGTGTAGTATAAAACAGGTCAAAAATGAATATTTAGATTAGTTCACAGATATAAGGAAAGGGTCCAGGAGCCCTGGAATTAACAGGCTAGGAATATGATTGCATGGAGAAGTTTCTAGATACATCCCAAGGAACTATATAAGGATATATCCCCAGTACTAGTATTGAAAAATTTGTCTTACTGGCTTATGCTATACGGAGAGAATTCTTGGAGGTTAAAATAATAAAATTTTTCTATTTTCTTCCTGTATAAGTTCCTAGCAGCAATAATTATTTTGTAGTTTTTTGACAGTAGCATATGAAGACATGACTACAGACTTTTAAGTTGTTTCTCTTTATTAGGATGTAATTTTCTGAGCAATATCAAACTCACACTGTGTACTATATTGCCAAAAACATGCATAAACAGTGCAAAAAAAAAGGAATTAATATAGTAATGCCCAAGACATATAAAGGCACAAGAAAGTGTGACCCATACAAAGATAAAGAAATGCAGAAAATAGAAACTGCCTTTGAGAGGGCTCGGATGTTGGACTTAGCAGTCCTCAAAACACTATAGATTCAAAGAACTAAAGAAAACTATGTTTGAACAATTAAAGAAGGATATAATGACAGTGTCTTATGAAGTAGAAAATATCCATAAAAAGATAGAAATGATTTTTAAATGGTAAGGCTGAAATGGAAATACAATAACTGAAATGAAGAAATAAAAATTAGTGAATGGGTTCATCAGTAGATTTCAGCTGACAAAGGAATCAATGAACTTAAATACAGATCTATACAGATTATGTAACTTGAAAACAGAGAGGGAAGAAAAGAATGAATAATAGAAAGTCTTGGAGAAATATGGAACACTATTACGTGTACCATCATAAATAATGAGAGCATCAGAGGAGAGCAGAAAGAGAAAGGAGCAGAAAAAAATATTTTAAGAAATAATGACTAAATACTGGACAAGTTGGATGAGAAACATTAATCTAAACATCCAAGAAGCTCTATGAATTCCAGGTAGTATTCAAAATGTTGATAGATAAGAACAGAGAGAAACCCTAGGAAGCAGTGAAAACAAAATTACTCATGACATGTAAGGGAAACCCAATGAGGTTAACAGCTGATTTATCATCAGAAATAATGGAGACAAAAAGATTTTGAGAAGATATACTCAAAGTATTGAAAACAAACTATGAATCAAGAATTTCACATGCAGAAAAATTATCTTTCAAAAATGATGGCAAAAATGGAACAGAATAGAGAGCCCAGAAATGAACCCACAAACTTTTGGTCAACTAATCTTTGACAAAGGAGGTAAGAATATACAATGGAATAAAGACAGTCTCTTCAGCAAATGGTGTTGGGAAAACTGGACAGCAGCATCTAAAACAATGAAGCTAGAACACTCCCTTACACCATACACAAAAATCAACTCAAAATGGATCAAAGACTTAAACATAAGACAAGATACAATAAACCTCCTAGAGGAAAATATAGGCAAAACATTATCTGACATACATCTTAAAAACTTTGTCCTAGAAGAAATAAAAGCAAGAATAAACAAATGGGACCTAATGAAACTTACAAGCTTCTGCACAGCAAAGGAAACCATAAGTAAAACAAAAAGACAACCTATGGAATGGGAAAAAATGTTTGCAAATGAAACGACAAAGGCTTGATCTCCAGAATATATATGCAGCTCACACGACTCAGTAAGAAAAAAATAACCAACCCAATCCAAAAATGGGCAGAAAACCTAAATAAGCAATTCTCCAAGGAAGACATACAAATGATCAATAGGCACATGAAAAAGTGCTCAATATCACTAATTATCAGAGAAATGCAAATCAAAACTACAATGAGGTATCACCTCACACCAGTCAGAATGGCCATCATTCAAAAATCCACAAATGACAAATGCTGGAGAGGCTGTGGAGAAAGGGGAACCCTCCTACAGTTCTGGTGGGAATGCACTTTGGTGCAGCCACTGGAAAACAGTATGAAGATTCCTCAGAAGACTAGGAATAGACTTACCATATGACCCAGGAATCCCACTCCTGGGCATATATCCAGAAGGAACCCTACTTCAGGATGACATCTTCACTCCAATGTTCATAGCAGCATTATTTACAATAGCCAAGACATGGAAACAGCCTAAATGTCCATCAACAGATGACTGGATAAAGAAGAGGTGGTATATTTATACAATAGAATACTACTCAGCCATAAAAACTGACAACATAACGCCATTAGCAGCAACATGGATACTCTTGGAGAATGTCATTCTAAGTAGAGTAAGCCAGAAAGAGAAAGAAAAATACCATATGAGATTGCTAATATGTGGAATCTAAAAAAACAAAAAAGCAAACAAAGCATAAATACAAAACAGAAATAGACTCACAGACATAGAATACAAACCTGTGGTTGTCAAGGGGATGTGGGGTGGGAAGAGATAGACTGGGATTTCAAAATTATAGAATAGATAAACAAGATTATACTGTATAGCACAGGGAAATATATACAAGATCTTATGGTAGCTCACAGAGAAAAAAATGTGACAATGAATATATATATATATTCATATATAACTGAAAAATTGTGCTCTACACTGTAATTTGACACATTGGGAAATGATTATAAATCAATAAAAATATTTAAAAAAAGATGGCGAAGTTAAGACATTTCCAGGTGAACAAAAACTTAGAAAATTTGTTGTTAGCACCCTCACCTTAGAAGAAACACTAAAATAAAATTTTCAGGCTGACAAGTAACACAAGACAGTAATTTAAACCCACATGAAGAAACAAGAATCAGTTAATGTAATTATGTAGGCAATTATAAAAGATAGTATAATTGCTTATTTCTTCCTTTTCTTCTCTTAATTGATTTAAATATCAATTGTATAAAATTATACATATATATAAAGATATCTGTTGCTTTATATATATATTAGACATAGAAATATATTTAACAGTAACAGCCAAAATGAAGTGAATGGAAAAAATCTATACTGGAAAATGACACTTCATGGTAACTTGAATCCACAGCAACAAATGAAGAGAAACAGAAATGGATAATTTATGTATGATCATTTCTTCTCAGCTTGAAGAACTTTCTTTAGTATTATCCTTTAGTATATCTCATAGTGTGATTTGCTGACAATATATTTTCTCAGTCTTTGTTTCAAAATGTCTATGTTTAGTATTTTTTTGAGTGAGATTTTTGCTAGGTATAGAATATTTTGATTACTATTTCCTTTTCTTTCATCAATTCAGAGATGACATTTCATTAACTTGAAAGTTGCATTGTTTCTGGTGAGATTTCAGTCATCTTTTTGTTGTTCTATGTGTGGAGTGTCTTTGTTCTCAGTCTATTTTTAAGAAATTTTTTCCTTTAAATTTGGTCTTCAGTGATTTGAGTATAATGAAATACAGTTTTATTTGTGCTTATCTTACCTGAGTTTAGTGGGTATTTTAAATAACTAGGTTGTTCAGTCTTTAAGATTATTCTCTTTTTTGGTGGGGGGAACTCTGGTTACACAAATGTTATATTGTTCTACATGTTCTTTATAAGCTGTTCTTAGATTCTTTTTTTTAAGCTTTTTTCTCCATGTGCTTCAGTTTGGGTAATTTCTATTGACCTATTTTCAAGTTCACTGACCTTTCTTCTAGTATACTTAATTTGAAATTAAGCACTGTATCCAATACTTTCTTAATTTCAGATCTTTAAAAAATAATTTCCATTCTAGAATGTCACTTTGATCTTTATAGAGATTCCATTTCTCTATTGAGAAGTGGATTTTTTTTCCTATTTTGCCCATCTTTTTTTGTAACTTCTTTAACATATTTATAATTTTAAAGTCTATAATCTTCTAACTCCAATATCTGATTTGTTTGTGAATTTGCTTCTATATGTTTATTTTTCTTTTTATATACTTTCATTTTTGACAATATGTAGAATTGTGTGTTTAGATGAACCAAGGAATTTGAAGTAAAAATGATTTTACTGAGAGAGGGCACATCTCTTTGTCAGGTCACTAGGGTGTGGAGTTCATTGTTTTGCTCCAAATAGGAATTCAGATGGAGTGTGTCTGGATTGCAGCGGGAGTTTTCATTTACCTCTGGTTTCAGATGTCCTCAGAGTGCAGTCTGTCGTGAGTGATTGCAGGAAATCCGAGTTTGAAGCACTGCAGTCTACAAAGACCCCCCCCCCCCCGCCACCCCGACCTCCAGCCCAGCCCATAGCGCTCTGCGCCACCACGCCTGCAGCAGAGCTCTCCTGGGGAGCGCCGCCTGGCGGGGGTACCGCTCTGAGGCTGCGAAGCCTGCGGATCCCAGTCCATCTTGACGCCTCGTGCACTGTAAAGCTCTGCTGTGTGTCTTGTTGCCCTACCAGAGTTCTAGCTATGGCTGGCTTCTTCTCACCCATTTATTCCCAGACATGGTTAATGCTCACAGATAGAGAGGTGGCACTGGTATTTGCTCAGAAAAGGCCCCTTTACTCTCTGAAAGGGAAACTGGTTATTTTAGACTAACTTTTCTACAACACTCCTCAAAGTCTTAAATACACATACATATTTTATATATGTGGGGGGGGTATTTTTAAAAATTTGTCTTATTTGCTATCATGGTAATTATGATCACTTTTACTTCCTAAATGGGTGTGGAACACACCAGTACCTTAGTAATATTCATTTAATATTTTTAAAAGTAATTGATATACTGTTGTTATTTTTATTTGTTACTAAAAGAGTGTGTTTTACAAGTTATGGTAGCTTCCACAATAGTTGATAGAGGGTCTTTGCCATAACAAGATATGGTTTGTGGAGTTCTTACCATAAGGCTGGTAATGTTCTAAGTGCTTTATGAATATTAACTAATTTAGTCTCCCCAGAAATTCTATGAGTTAGGTACTATTAATAACCCTATTATATATATGGGAAAACTGAGCCATGTAGAGTTTAGGTGCACCTTGTAAATACTGGAGTCAGAATTCATATGTAAGCAGTCTTTCTCAGAGCCCAAGCTCTTAATCATACTCTAAAAATATTTGTTTTATATAGTCTTCTAATTATTCTATAACATATGTCAGTCTCTTTTCATATACTCTTTAGTCTGATACAAATAACTTTCATTCTTTGTTTATAGAACAAACAGCTACTTTTCCTTTAGAATTCAGCTTAGCTACCACTTCCTTTAGAAACTTTCACTGCTCAGTTAGAATTAATTACTCCCTTATCTGTTCTGTCTTTGAACACCATACGTACACCTACCCTAGCATTTAACCTATTGTATACAAAGCATTTATATAATGTGTGTCTCATCCATTAGTCCGTAAGATCCTTGAGAGCAGGAACTGGGGCTTATCCATATCTTTCTATTCACGTCTAATGATGCTTGACATACAGTAGTCACTGAATATACATTTACCAAATTGATTTCAATCTCTATCCATTCCTAAAATTGATTCTCAGTAGGAATTTTAAAGCTTAGAAGTCTCTGTAGTGTATTGAACTTGTCTTTCTCCAAAAGTTAAAACTTAATAGGTCTCAAAATATATGTTGCCATACATTTTGGAAGATCACCTTGGCTAAAGTTAAAATAGCAACAAATGTGTTTATTTAAAACTATAAAATTGTTCACTTCAATTTTATCTGTTTTAAAAAAATCAAGTTTCCTATTTCAAGTTAAACTACTATTCACTCATAACTAATAATACCTTTATGTGCCTGACACTTCAGGTGGAATGATTAAATTATGCACCGTAGCAAGATCTCACAAAGCAATGACAGATACTACAAACCTACTGTGTTCCTGGATACTTTAAAAAAATTTAAGATGTTGATTTCAATTCATTATTTCTCTTGTAATATGATATTCTTCTTTTGATTCCTATATGCATGTACATTTTCATCTTCTTAACTTTGCTTTGCTTTCCATTGCATTTATACCACAGGACATTGGGCTGTTCAGCTTTATTGGACAGTTGCTTTAAACATGAAAGTAGAAGTATATAACATTTCTCCTCATCAAATGAAAGTGGCTTTGAAAGGACATTTTCTTTAAAAAAAAAATCAACAGTGGGCTGCATACAGAGAGATTGAGGCAGAGCACAAAGTCTTTAAAGCCACTTTTTTTCATTCTTTACATATAGAATATTATTTGCTGCTTTGATGGGTTAAATATGTTTGCTCCACTGATTTTTAGAGCTGAAGTCCTCTAATAGAAATTTGGGGTGAGCTTCCCCCAATACCTTCTCATTTAGCTGTTGCAGAATTGTTTATGCTCACATCCTTCTTGGATTTTTTTTTTAATGCCCTTCTATGGAAGATACATTACACCCAACTGTAAGAACTGCTAAGAGTGCTGGTCCTTAGAAGGAAGAAACAGGAGGGCTATTTTTGACCCCTTCAAGCCTTTAGTTTGTAAGGCAGTGAATGACTCCCATGCCATTCTTTGACATTACTTTCTAATCTCTATTTCTTTCTAATCTAGAGTCTTCGTGTTTGTTTTTTTTTTTAGATGTCTGACAAGGAAGAACGTAGCCAAAAAGCACGTGAGTACTATCTTCCTAAAACTGCTAGATGTGCTTTTTGATAAGACAAAAAAGAGATGTGGAACAATGATCTGACAGGTATTTCCTTGAATGAAGGTGTCCAGGATGGGAGGGAATATTTTTCAAGCGTCTTGAGCAATACTGTCACTCTTGTTCACAGAGAGATTGTGGTGTTTTATGCTGAGACGATTTATTTCATTTCCTAAAAGGAATTGTTGCCTCAAAGAGACTGTCTTGTGACTTGTATGTTAATGTAACAGGAGAGGATTTGGCTGATGATGCATTTCCTGTGCTAGCCAGTGTCTTCTCTTCAGGAGCAGCAGGAACACCTGTTGTTCTTACGGTTTGCCTTCAAGTATGAATCTGATTATCATCCCCCCTCCCAAATCATGTCTAAAATCAGTGTATCATAACTGATTCTTCTGTTACCTTGAGCCTTTGCAGATAGATTATGGGACAGAGTAATTTTGTTTTCTCTTTTAACACTGGTGATCACTACCTATACTCCATGGTAGGTTTTAGTTTTCACTGAGCACATAATAATAAAAAAAAAGACAGAGAAGGCAGAATCCAATTTCTCCTCATCCCCAACTAAAACATCTTTATATGTACCTGAAAATTATATTTAAAGGAGAGTAAAATTGTATGGATATATATAGAGTGTATTTATATGTACATACCCCTATGTTAATACGTTCATACATTTATTTATTCATTTAATAAAGATCACTACTTATTATTATTTAGTGATTAAATTTGAGCTTAAATATTATCTTATAAGCAATGTGAACATGAGCAGTTCAGTTAACCTGTATAAGACTTAATTTTTCATATGAAAAATGGAGTTACTGATACTTGTCTGATGTGGCTGCAATAAGGAACCACTGATATAGTATATAAAATATTCAGCATAATTTGTGGCATAATATAGGAGTCCCCAGGGTGGTTGTTATTATTATATTTGTCCTGCTACTCCTATTACTTCCTACTCACTAAATTATGGTATATATGGATAAAGAATAAAAAAAAAACCCAAAAAACACTTTTCTCAAAAGCCTCAAAGTCTACTGAGGAAAGCTTAAAAAAGCACCAAAACTCAAAATATAGTATGATAAGTCCTATTAAAAATATTAAACAAATTCACCTTCAAGTAAATTGGAGCAAAGCAAGAACCTCACGGGCAATGATTGATAATAGAATTGTCAGTATCTTTACCAACTTAATTGAAACTGGTTACTAGTCAGCGGATTTTGTCCTTGCTATTAATTATTTTTAATTTGTTGATTTTTATCTAATTTACTTGGTTTCATTTCTATTTGGAGTATGTATATTTTTGTAAAGCCTAAGCATAGGAAGTTGTTCTGCCTTTGGATTAGAGTATTAAAAATGAGAGGATACCACTGACCTCAGAAATGTTGTCTTGTCCTGCAATTACAAGAAAGGCTTGTGCCAATGAAGAATCTCTTACTATAAGTAGCATGTGTTGGGACACAGGCATTGGTGTGGACTTTTTATAAAGTGAATGTTTATCAGCCTTCTCAAAATGAATTTCAGACGTTTAGAAATCATCAGTATTTTCCTACCATTCCTATCTTATTGAGGTAATTTTCTCAACTTCAACTTCTTAAACGTATAATAGTTTAAGATTAAAGAAGATGCTCTAAGACACAGTGGAAAATCTGTAATACCTAAACTTCTGAGGTATAGGAGTAAATGTGATCTGGACCCACAATAAAATTTAGTAACCATAAGGGTTATTGGCATCTAGATCAGCAGCTGGAGTTAGAAAAAGGAGAAAGCATACATATTTACTTTCTTCATTACTCTGGTGAGTCTGACAAAGCTTGAAATGTGTATGTTTCTCAGCATGTCACTGATTCATACTTTTTGAGAGGAAATTATAAGTTAGAATAGTATGAAACTTTAGCTGATACAGAGAAAACGGGAATTTGATATTATTCTTTTTCATCATTAAAATGTAAGTGAGAGTAACTGGGCATAGATAGAAATGAAGTCCTTAGAGCTGGACGTAAATAACGATGAGTCAAAGAAAAGCACAAAAAATACAAGCATGGATAAGAATAGGAATACTTAGGAATCAAAAATTGAGAAGAGATAGAAGAAAGCAAACTTGAATATATGAAATAGAGAAAAACTGATATCAGTGTAATCTTTTTAAAGAAACAAAACAAAGACTTAGCTGAAATAGTCTTATTATAAGTCACTTTCTTGTTTTTCTCTCTTTGTTTCTAGATAGAAAAAAGAAAAAAACAACACTGTGTTGCTTCTTACTTGCTTGCTATTTTTTGTAGCTAGGGAAACTAGGGGAGAAAAAGATAAAAATCACCCAAGGTGAGGCATCGCGAGGGGCTGAGCCAGGACTTTGACCCAAATGTACCTGATTCTGTCACACCACCTGTCCTCTGAGTTTTAATTGTGTCTTTTTACAAAATTTGGGGAAATGTAGAAATTAAATGTACAGATTTAAAATATTTTCTATGTCAAGTCTTTATACTATAACCTCCTCTGTAATCTGTCTTGCACTAAATATTCGTCTCACTTTGCTGGTTTCCTCTGATGCCGGAGTTCACTTAAGGTTCAATTTTAGGACGTTGGATTTTTAATAAGATTCCTTTAAATGGTTTCCATATTTAGCCAATTTTGCAGTTCTCAACAGTACATGGGGGAGCAAACAGTGAGCTTTAAAAAAATTTGCTTCTTTACTGGATGAAACTGAAATTTGGGCTCTTTGATTTCAAAGATTTGGAAGCAGTGTGGGCAATCTAAATTTATCAATAGCCTAACGTAACACTGTTCATAAAGGACTTCTTTATCTTCCTTATGATAGTAATGTCCTTAAGTTTCCATGAGTGGTCCTTTCCCTCTAAGTGTTTTCAGCTTGACAGATAGCTCTTTGCTGAAGTACATTAATTCTGATCCTGTGCTGCTACTACATATTAATTTATATGTCTAATATGAAAGAATTCATTTCTGACTCTGTTTTAAAAAGGCAAACAAATTTGGGTATAGTTTTCAAAACTGTGTAAAGCTTGGCAATTTTTATAGTACATGTGTAATGCCACCCCTCATTTTCCTTTAATGAATACTTCAGCACAATTAAGTATTAATTTTTCTTTAGATAGTTACTGAATTCTGCAAGGGAGTCAAAACGGAGCTCTGAAGCTCCTGATGGTGTGGAGAGGAAGGTGGGCAGGATGTGGAAGGATGGCAGGAAACATTTTATGATTTATGCAATTTTTATGGAAAATGTTCTCTTTACTTACTGCATAGTGTTACTATTATTATCACTTGGTAGGCCTGAGGCATGGGCCACACACATCATCTGGCTAAAAATAATTCTGCAGCCTGTCTGGGTGTCATTATGCTGTTTGTTTCATAACAACTGCCTATGAATCTTTATTAAAATTCAAGTGGGCTGTGACTTTGAGCCAACAGTGGGGCCCATATACATGAAAAAAGCACAGTCTGTCCTTGGGAAGGCTCTGGCAGGATCAGAGTAGGGTGTGTCCAAAACAGGCAGAGAATCTCAGACCCAGAGACTCTGGAAGAGACAGGAGGAGACGATTAAAATGTACTTCTCCCAAACAAGATACGTAGAATTCAGCTGTCACACAGAATAAGGGATAGACCTGCTGCGCAAACAACCTAGTGAAGAGCAAGTTGCCGCCCTTGCTGATCAACCTAGGGAGGAGAACGTCAGGATGTCAGGGGCTGTTCTTAAGATTTCTAAAAGCACAAAGGCAGCAGTACAGGATTTTTTGTAGATATATTATGAAATCATAAGGTTTCGATGGTGGTTTAATAATCTTTGTAATTCCATCTATTCTTTCATATACTGAGATACAACCTGGGTTTATGAAATAAAATCTCCATAAAAAATTCAGGGAATATCAAGTGTGAAGTTCACAAATTTAATCACAAATTTAATACTTATTATTTTGACAAGTATTTTTTTTCTGGATTAAAATACTCTTTAGAAAATTACTGTGAAAGCATGAATATGGAACTGGTTGTTAGAAAAAAATACAGTTGTAGAATTAAGATTAAATAAAGGTTAAAAAGATATATTTGGCATTTAATGACTATACACTCCACCAATTACAATATATTAATTTTAATAAAATGTGGGAGAATGTAGATAACCAAATGAAAAAAAAATGTTTCTCATGATCATATTGGAGTGATAGCATTAGTAGTATTCCACTGGCACTTTGGGGCTTGTATGGATAGATAAAGCATACTTTGCATGAGAAAGCAAATGTAATGGTAATTTAGAGGAAGTTAAATTAAATCCTCATTGTTCTGTTTTTGAATTGAAAATATCAATGTGAATTTATGGAAGTATTCTATTTTAAAATAAGATATAATTTAATCCATTTATATATTATATCTCTTGCTACTACTGAAAAGGTCTAAGAATAATAACACATTCAGTAGCATCTCTCATACCAGATTGTGATCTGGTAATATGATTTTCTACTAAGAGAAATCAAGATGTCTTGAAAAAAAAGATGATTCCATGTCTCTAGTAGGAATTGTGCCAGATGAGTTTGGATCATCTTTCATACTAGAAAGACTGAAAACTATCAAAAACTACTAGTCATACCAAAGAAACACAGGAGCTACATGAAGAGGCTTCTACTGACCAAAGATAAGACAACTTAACTCTGTAAGAATGTTGATTACAATAGATTGAAATACATATATTTGAATACATGAACTCAATAATAATATTTTAAACTAATAATTAGTTACTTCAGAAGATGATAAGAAACCATTATCTTGAAAACAGGTAAAAAAGAAAAAGAATCAAACATGTATCCTTCCAAATAGTAGATAAGGAGAAGTATTTCTTTATGTGTTCCAATTAATTAATCCAAAAAATGATTAACATACCACCATTTTGCAAGTCTCTGTGAATTCTTATACCTATGTATTGAGGATCAATAGATGCTAACATCATAGAAAGGGAGACAGATTAGATTTTCTGAACACATTGGCTGCTCTCTCATTCTTAGTAACCATTAGAACATTTCCTGTTAAGTACTGTCAGATAAAAACTCCTCCAAAAATGGACTTCATAATGTCCAGACACTGTTACTCAATACAAACAGTTCCCTAGAAACATAACTTTAGTAATCATAACTTATATAGTTATGCTTCATCTCTGTAGATAGACATAAAAAGTATTTTCATTCTGTAGGTTGAGGCAGAGTCATAGTAATTAAGCTTAATGATCACATAGTATGTTTCTAAAGATACAAAAGTAGAAAGAGTACAAAAGGCAAAGATGTTTGGAAATTAAAACTGAGGATAACTTATAAAATAAAACAAGTCACAAGTAGATAATTGAGCCAACTGCCTTCTCCCCCTCAAAATATTCTTCTGTACAGTAAGCCTTGGGAAATAAAGATTGTTGAGGACTTTGAGGAGTAATGCTGAATACTAACTACAAGGTGTCCAAGACCTTGACAGCTTTCTCTGCTAGACACTGATTTAAAAGGGGGCACAGCCACCTCCAGTAGATGTTCCTTTTCAAAAAGTCACTATCCGTGCTTCAGAGGGCAGTAGACATTCTATTCACAGAGAAAGCTCTGATTCTGAGGTGGCCATACTTTTGGCCTAGAGAAGTAGAGGAATGGAAAGAGGGCTCTAAAAACATATTTTCAGATTTTAATTATTTTTTACCTTTTGAATTTTTTCCTTACTTCTGAAGCTTTGTTAGAATGGTCATCAATTCAGTGAATGTCTCCTTATAATGGATGAATTTATTCATCTGTCACTTAGCACATAGCCACAACTCTCCCGTGATTACCCATGTTTCAGGCTCTGGTTCTTTGTTTACTCTCAGTGATTTATAATCTTGCTACTTTTTGGCTTTTTTTTAATTCTAATTTTTATTACTCTTAACAGAGCATTCATTTTGAAAAATTCAATTTTGTGTCTTTTCTCTTCAGAAATATAGAATAATTCCACCTCTAACTACAGACTGTTCTCTGAAGCCAGATGTGTAGGATGTGCTTCAAAATAATTTGGGCTTAGGGAGAAATGAATGGATATCAATATACTCTGTTTATGAAGAACTGAGTTTACCTCAGTGTTTATGATGGATATCAAAACAGTCTCAGGGACCCAAACTTACACTTGACAGAGACTGTGAGTATTCTGTAGTATTAGGCATCTAATACTGGCCCATCCCATTATGAAGATTTGCAGAGACTGATAGTGCATCTTTTTGTAGTGAAGACAAACTCACCTCAGTGAAAGTACACATTTCTAAAAAGTGGTAAAAACAGAAGGTGGCACATAGTAGAGCATGAGGGACTAGGGAAACAGTTACTGTTATAGGGAGAACATGGGGCAAACTGGAAACCTAAGGGGGGAGATGTGGACAAGTGGTTTTAAGAGAAGTAAAAGAAATAAGAGTCTCCACATTTCATCTTTAAAACTCAAGTTTGTTATTAGGGGCCACGTGTGATAATGAGACCACTGGTTGCTCCTTTTACAAACTCAAGTGTAAGTTTTGGTCCCTGAGATTGTTTTGATATCTGTCATAAACACTGAGTTAAACTCAGTTCTTCATATTATTTTCTCTTAAATAAAAATCACCAGTTGTGTCTAATATCTTTTCTTGTTGTCATTTTTGAGTTTGCATTTTTTTCCGGACAGGGGACAACAAATTTCCTTTTACTTAATGGTCTAAAAAACAATTTATATATAAAATAAAATAGTAGTGACTGAAATGTTCTTTTTTTCTGAAGTATAGTTAATTTATAATATTGTGTTTCAGGTGTACATTAAAATTGCATATTTCATATCATTTTCCATTATAGGTTATTACAAGATACTGAATATAGTTCTCTGTGCTATATAGTAAATCCTTGTTGCTTATCTACTTTATATATGGTAGTTTGTATCTATTAATCCCAAACTCCTAATTCATCCTTCCCCTCCCTTTCCCCTTTTGTAACCATAAGTTTGTTTTCTATGTCTGTGAGTCTGTTTTTGTTTTGTGTATAGATCTGTATTATTTTTTAGATTCCACATATAAGTAATATATAGTATGTGTCTTTCTCTGTCTGACTTGCTTCACTAAGTATAATATTCTCTAGGTCCATCCATGTTGCTACAAATAGCAGTATTTCTTTTTTATGGCTGAGTAATATTCCTTGTATATTTATATACCACCAGTTGTCTGTTGATGGGCACTTGGGTTGTTTCCATATCATGGCTATTGTAAATAATGCCACTGTAAACATTGGAGTGCATGTACCTTTTCTATTTAGAGTTTTTGTCATTTCTAGTTTTATACCGAGGAGTGGAATTGCTGGATCATATGGTCACTCTATTTTTAGCTTTTTAAGGAACATCTATACTGTTTTCCGTAGCAGCTACCAATTTACCTTCCCGTCAACAATGTACAAGAGTTCCCTTTTCTCTACATCCTCTCCAGCATTTATTATTTATAGACTTTTTGATGCTGGCCATTCTGACTGATGTATGGTGATACTTCACTGTAGTTTTGATTTGCATGTCTCTAATAATTAGTGATGCGGAGCATCTTTTCATGTGCCTGTTGACCATCTGTGTGTCTTCTTTGGAGAAATGTCTGTTTAGGTCTTCTGCCCATTTTTTGATTAGGTTGCTTGTTTTTTGATACTGAGTTGTATTAGCTGTTTGTATATTTTAGAAATTAAGCCCTTGTTGGTCACATTGTTTGCAACTATTTTCTCCCAGTCTGTAGATTATCTTAATTTTGTCAATGGTTTCTTTCCATCACTGTGTAAAACTTTTAAGTTTGATTAGCTTCCATTTGTTTACTTTTGCTTTTCTTTTTCCTTGGAACATTGACTTAAGAGAATATGGCTGTAATTTATGTCAGAGAATTTTTTGCCTCTGTTCCCTTCTAGAAGTTTTATGGCATTATGTCTTATATTTAGATCTTTAAACCGTTTTGAGTATATTTTTGTGTATGGTGCAAGGGAGTGTCCTAATTTCACTGATTGGCATGTAGCTGTCCAGCTTTCCCAGCATCACTTGTTGATGAGACTGTCTTCACTGTATATTCTTGCCTCCTTTGTCAAAGATTAATTGACCATAGGTGTGTGAGTTTATTTCTGGGCTCTCTATTCTGTTCCATTGATCTCTATGTCCTATTTTTGTGCCAATACCAGGCTGTTTTGATTACTGTAGCTTTGTAGGATATTCTGAAGTCTGGGAGGGTTATGTCTCCAGCTTTGTTTGAAATGTTCTTTACTTGGCAATATAGTGCTACCAGCATCAGAGATAAAAAGATGAAAACCTTTCCCTGTATCCCTACTTTAAAAATGGTCTTATCATCAGGATCTGAAAGAGAAGCTAAACTTTTTTCAAAGAAAGAACTTGTATATTTTGTGCTAAGTAAAAATAAAATGTATTTAGTTTTTTGCCCTTAATCATGTTTAGCACTTACACCTTTATGTTTGTTTGATACTGGGAAAATGTGACTTCAACTTCAATCCAAAATGTGTTTTGGATTTATACTTAAGTTTTCTTTTAAAATGCCTAAATAAGAGAGTAGAAAAAGACTATTCATATATTTAATTACTGCCAAAATGTGTTTTATGTGTCATAACTTCTCTTTGAGGACCTGGGTTAGTAATAAGATTGTTTAAGTGTTTGGTTCTTTACAGTTTACAATAAGCTTTGTGGAGTAATAGTAAAAAGCTATTGATTATAATAATATTCTCAGTTCTCAAATATTCTGAAAGGAGGCCAGAATGCTCCTAAGTACCAATTAATCAGAAGCTCTTTTGAATTCATTAAGGATGTCAGAATTCAGTTAGTTGCTCTTTTGTCCAGGAGTGAACAGTGGAGAATTTTCTCCATCTCTCAGATTCAGATCATGTATTATCAGATTCTTCAAATTGCCATGAAGAAATGATGGCAGTAATAGCAAATCTGAATCTAGAGATATGTGTTATATCTTGTGCCATGTATTTTTCAACATATGTGCTCTCCATTTGATCTGATCATCTTTTTTAAAGCTTGTATATGTGTATATATACTATGTATATATGTATGTATAAATACATATAGATATCATATGGATATTGTAGGAAAATGGTGTATTCTCACTGTGTTTGAGGATGTAGTTAACTAGACTAAGTGGACTTCTTAAAAAGGCATAATTTATTGACCCTCTTGTCAAGGGGAAGTCTGATGGTGTTAATATTGAACATTTTCTTTCCAAATGAGGCATGTTGAATGATACCACAAAATCTATAAACACTTTTGAAATACACTGTAAAGGACTAGGATATATTTGTGTTCTAGAGCCTGAGCTACAATCTGTGTGCTAGTTTCTGAGGATTTCTGTGAGCCTTTTCATCTTGCCCTTGGCTGACTCAATTCTGTCGCTGGGGAGGTGTGGGGCAGATATTTGAACTAGAGTTCCTTTGGAGAGTCCCCACGATTAAAATAGCCTCCACTGGCTTAACCTGTGAATAAACTCATACATTCCAAAAGCAAAGAGGCAAAAAAGAAAGTATAAACATTTCCCCCTACACTTGCTTATAATGGGGTTTATTGTTAGTAAGGGGAATTTGTGAAAAATTTTTTCTTTTGAAATGGAATAAAATAAATAGAACTTTATTGCACCTGGGAATGAATGTTCTTTGAATGCATTTCAAATGTGTTTTGCATATGCTTAAGCCTAATATGCTACCTTTCCTTTGGCAGAAGAGTATTCTATGTCCTTTCTTGCCCAGTCTGTCTAACAATTCATTAATTGATATCTCAGTTTACTGATCAATCGCAATTTACTGAAAACCCCCAGTAGATCAGGTTTGTAGTGCAGAGTGATGCCATCCAAGAACAAGAATTCTTTTGCTTGATGCTCAGTTTCTTACCACTTAATGATGCAATGAGAACCAGAGAAAAACTGTATTCAAACACTGCATCCATCCCTTAGTGTGACAGTGACAGAATGGTAAACAATCTACTTTGGGTCACATGTGTGATTCACATTCCAAATATTTGCTTTGTCCCAAATTCATGGACAGATATGTTTCATGAAATTAAAATGTTCCTAAGTATCTCTTTAAGCCTTGCATTTTATTTGTCTGATCTATATTTTTCTCTATGCAATAAGCTGATAAATATTCTAGCTAGGTTTTTTATTAATTCTTTTTGCTTTTCTTTTGTGGCTTTTGACTGACATCTATTCACTTCAAGGGTGATTTTCCTGTTGGAAAGAGGCAGAAGAGACACACCAAGCATCACCTTCAGGAACAAGCAATTTAAGTACTATAATGAGATGGGTCTTTTCAGAGTCTATAATTGGTGACAAGGTATGGCAGCTTCATATCAGACAAAGATGTACAACACAGAGCTTATTAATGAGGATGGAGCGTCATACTCAAGAAAGCTTCCTGTGACTATGAGACAGGAGAATATAACAGATAGTGTAGGCTGTTACTCAGTCCAATATCTCCAATTTGCATCATAAAACCTTTATGTAAGCCAATTCAAGCTAATCCAAGATGGGATATTTTTCCCCTTTAGAATTCACTAGGGTAGCCAGCAATCCATCACTTCGGATCCCAGCCCTCACAGACAACAGCAATAATCATCTAAACTTGCAGATATGCTCAATTTAATTGGGTTAGTTTAGTAACCTTTCCTGTATTAGAGCCAACTTGCAAAGAGATGTAATATTTTCACAGTTATGAAGACATAGCAGCTCACCATACTAAGATTTGATTGAGGATCAAGAAATCAGATTTTCATCAATTTAAGTACTCTTCATGGAAATATATATGGAATAAATAATAATGTAAAATGATTAACAAAGATATTGGCAAGACATAGGAAAACTGCCTTACTGACAATGCTGAAATCTGTTGCCCAGCTTACTCTGATGGTTTTTACTTATATTTTGGAGAAAGCACATTCATTTTAAATAAAATATTAGAAAGTAGATATTTGAAACAGTATATTATTTTCATATTTAGAAGCTCTATAAAACTTCAAGATGTTCAGATTATCTTGTAAATATCCATTAATCATGATACAGTTTTCTAGGAGTGGTAGCAGTATCTTAACATTCTTAAAAACTTAAAAAGTTAATAACTTTGATACATTCTAGAAAATTTTAAGGGAAGTCAAAAAAAGAACCTAGGTGCTGGGTTCTTGGTGGTTTGTTCTAAATGAGAAATACTTTTCCTTTGAGAACAATAGAAATCAAGTACCTTTTCTTAAAGTAACCTGGGACCTATTTTAATGAGGCAAGTGACCAAGATGCTGAAGAATAAAACACTGTACAAACCACTTACCATCTGCAGCACATTAACAGATTTCCTTGATGAACTGTTCATAGTGTAGTTACAAAGAAAAATAAGGTTAAAATAAAACAGAATGAAAGGTAAAGGATTGTCTAACATAAAATGTCCTTTAACTATTTATCAAGCATTGATTTACAGAGAAAGTGGCCTTCATTTCAGCATGCACTGAGTAAAAGAGTAGGGGGTGTCTTTCTGTTTATAATTAGGGACCCTTTATTCTATTAAGTTGCAGGATTCTCCCTCAGATTGTCACCCTATGATAATATTTCTAGGGAGTTCGTTAATTTTTCTAGTAATTGGAATATTTCTTGGAAGTCCACAATTGGCTTTCTTTGATTATAAGCTGGAAATCATAGCTCAATAAAACTTTTAGAAGCATTTAAAATTATAATTGTATATTGGTGAAAATGTCCAGGACCACATTTTAAACTAGCAGTCACTGCGTAGGTACTACACATTGTTACATAATGTGTTGCATATGACAAGTTATGAGAAGCTGGAAGCATTTCCTTGCGGGCATCAGTACTAAAGAAGAAGAATCCCAGGAGCCAGAGACTGGCTTCTTCTGTTTGGTCAGGGCCATGTCAGGGATAACAAATTAGAATTCCAGATTCTAGAAAGGATGGAAATACTTGCCTTGTTTCACACCTAAACCAAGCTGGGTTCCTACCCTTAGGACTGTGTGTGCACGCAAGTGCTGATGTGTGGTTTTGGTTCTAACCAAGATACTGATCAGAAAACTGAAATAAGTCTACTCCCTGCCTGATTCAGCATTTTCAAAGTAAGAAAGTTGGGGAGAAAGGATTCATTTGATTCATTAAGACTATCCAATATCTTAGGTGATACATTAACAGTAAGTGCTAAGGATATAATCTGATGTAGAAATTTCTGATTTAGTGAGTGTACTTGCGTGTTGAATTTATATGTCATGTATCTGTTGTGCTTGTTTCCCACTCTTTTCTGAGTAAATTAATAAATAACTGGGTTTTAAAGACTCACTTTTAAATTTGTGAGTCTTTCTTTTTTAGTGCACTTTCTGCGGAAACAGCTCTGTATGCAACCAAAGATGCAGCAGCAAAGAATGTTGAGCAAAGTATGGGGTTTGATATTAGACAGTCTTGAGGTCAAGTGCAGGTAAGCTCCTTCTTAGTGTTAGGACTACAGACATTCCTCGGCCTGTCTGAGCTTCACTTTTCTCATTTATGAGCGAAAGTAATAGTGTCCACTTTGTGAGCCTGGTTTAGTGTCTAGAAGTAATATATTTTAAGTGTCTGTCTTTGGAACTAGCATTTACTGGATGCACAGTGGATATGATTGCTATTATCATTTCTACTGTTATTTTATGGGTGACAAGTTATCTGGGGAGAGGATGATTGTCTGGGTGAGGACTTGTGTGAGGTCCTATGATGGATGTCCCTTCTTTTTTCAGATATCTTGCACTTGTGGCAAACTATGTTTGTGCCTTTTCTCCAGGTGATTCATTCACATCCAGCCTGGCCACCTGCTTATAACCTCACCACTCTTTCACTTTCACTGAGTGTTTGGTAATAAAAATAAGATGACAGTTTGCCACTTCCAAGTGTGGTGACTCAGCCCTCAGGGTTGTTTGTGAAGTCACTTACTTTTCCCTCATTTTATACAGGAGAGTATTGGAGAAAGTGTATTAGGTGATATAAGCATTTTTTCCCTTATCCTGAAACTTACAAAGAAAAACTATTTTCCATGTGTTTTACTTTTCTGTGAAATAATGTTTTGTCTACAAAAAAGGAATTAGACGAGTACCTGTAAATTATTATCAAAATCAAATGTACTTTCAGTCTAATAATCAAATATCTACTAATTCAGGACTACTGTGGATATCGGTTTCATAACAGGTGTAACAACAGTTAAAATTATTTCAGTAATAAAACATAATAGAAATATGAGGAATTTGCATGTAAGAGGATATTTTTAAAAGAGTCTAGGATTAAGGGAAAGAAAAGGCTAGGAAGCTAAGCAAGAATGCCCAAAATGATTATTTTCAGTTAGATGAAAATATCTTATAAAATATGTCCTTTAAAATGAATGAATACATATTTTATCCTGTTATTTTTTTTGACAGGTGTCATTTTTCCAGGGCAAGTGTTTGAGTATCTTAGTTACTTTTAGAAAGTAACAGCTGCTAATAATTTCTGAAGTTTGAAACTGGTGACCACAGTCATCAGGTGTTGCATTGAGCTGAAACTTCTTTCATCATGATCAGTGACGTTTATTCTTCCTGTTCCTCTAAGTGGGCATTTTTGCTGAGTCCGTTATCACACTATAACTGGCTGAAAATAATTTGAAATTGGAGTTGTTAAATCTACCTATCTACAAATTGGTGCTCAACTCTCAAGAGAAAAAGAAAGCTATTAAATCTTTTTCAAACATTTACATTTTAACTCTTGCCTTTTTTTCTTCTTTCAGGCAACTTATTTTCTCTGAGTAATTCTATAAGTTTTACATCTATATGTGAAGGCATATTTGAGCTCCTTGGTCCTCCAATGTTGTAAAACTTATTCGAGTAACTCCTGGTCTTTTGTTTCCAGAAAGCTGGAGAAAACTCCTCTTTATCCATGAGAAGTTGAAAAAATCTGACAAATTGTTCACTTTGCTTCATATTTTATCCCTTCTTCAAGTTAGTTTTGTCCTCACCCTTGGCACTTTTTCTTATGAGCAATGAGTAATGTAGAAAATGATAGTTTCTGCTTCTCATTTTCTAAAAAGCTTTAAACATTGCTGACCATAAAAGAGGTGGCAGGTAAACTTCCAGAGAAAGAGTAGCTGACAGCTCTTTGGTGACAGTAGCAAGCAAATGTGTTGTCTTGATTTGTAAAGGGTTTTAATGTCATCAATAGTAATTCAGCAAAGAGAGAGTTGTAAAATGCAGCTCAAAATGTAGCAAATTGCATCATTGTTAGTGCTTTAGAATTTTAAAATATCTGCAGCAGATGGCAGAGTGCTAGGAGCAATGTCTTGCTTTAGTGTCTCAGAAAAGTTTATGTCATCATAAACCCTAGCATGATTATGGCTTCTTTGGCCTACTAAAAAAAGTTGTTATTTATTTTCCTTCAGATAATTATTTGCTTTTAAAAATATTTAACAGAGTATCAAGAAATCAGGATTTCTCAGAGAAATAGTTCACTTTCCTAAGATATAAAAGAATACTATACAGTATCCTCAGAAGTGGGGAAATGTTTTGAAACAACTTAATAGAGTTTTTTTCACGACAGAAAAATTCTGTTATATATTGTCCAGTCTGGTTTTAAATGTCCTGATTAAGGAAGGTATTTCAACTGAAAAAAAAAAACAATCTGGTAATATACAAACTCATCAAATTTTAGTTCTCAACTCTTCTTTAAATATTAGCTGCTCTTATCTCAGTATTTATAAATGGTGGGACTGAACCCCTCAGGATTTACTGAGAACATATACCTGGAATTAGGTTACCAGATATCTCTTCTCCTTCAACTTAGATTTTTATTTTGCATTGTTAATGCACTAAACTATAAAATAAATAAATAATCAAACTGATATTTGTAGCAAGTATAAAAATTTCCTGAATTGTAATCGATAATTATGCAATAATGCTAGCCATCAATCTCCTGGAACCTTGAAGAAACTGAGCAATGGATGGCCTTGTTTTTAAGAAGCATGTGAAAATCAAAGTGAAGAATAGGATAAAATGACAGCCTAATTTTTAGAGGGAGCAAATATGACAAAAAAAAAGTTTAAAACTAAGCAATATTGCCCTAGCAAATACTGTACAGAAAGGGCCTTGGGTTATTGTGTGTCTCGGTGGCTAATAGTCAGCTTTAAAGCCAGTCTACCTGGGTTGGACTCTCAGCTCTGCCACTGAATGCTGTGTGATTTAATCTTAAGCATGCTTCTTAATCTTTCTGTGCCATAGTTTTCTCATCTGTAAAACAGAGCTACTCTTTCCAAGGTGGTGTTGTGAGGACTGAATGAGTTAATAATGTAAGACACTTTAAGCAGTGGCTAGAAATCAGCAGGCTTATAACAAAGTCAGGAGCCATTATTAGAGATATATACATATCTCTAATATATATATATGTGTATATATATATGTGTATATATATATATATATATATATAATGTCATGCATTATAGAGTGAACTTTTTTTTAGGAAGACAGTAGTGGAAATGAGCAGAAATATACAGGTAATCGTGGGGAAAATTAAGTAGCGCCAAAGAATTAGAAAGATTCCAAAGCAGTTTACTAGAAAGGTGCTCCAAAAACCATTTTCTGCTTTATCTGTTACATGGAAATATCCCCAAAGCAGACAAAATTAACTATATTTAGTTTCCCTCTTAGCCTGTTCTTTAGTTTCCTCCAACCTTTTGTACCTTAGTTTTATTGTCTTTAGATGCATACGTTTTTCCCTTAAGATGAAGTATGCTGGGGAGACTAAGATTCCAACTGAGGCTACTTAGAGAAGGCACTCAGATAGGAATCAAATAAGGACATTTACGCTACTGGCTTTTCTATCTTTTGCTCAGTTTCCCTTGATAATGCTCCAGAGGGAAAAAATAATCTTGTGGGAGTTGAGAGAGAAGCATTTTTATTCTGCCCTGTAGCATCACGAAAGTATCTTGAGTCGACGTTAGTTGTTTCTCACAGTTGAGCCTGACTCCTAGTACCAAGGGACCAGAACAATATTTTCACTAACTAGTTATTACACCCCACTCCCACCCTCACCAATCTCTTCCCTTCTGAAGGCCACACACCCTGTGCGGTTCTTCTCATATAAGCTAAAGGAGAAAGTAAACAAAGAAACAGTCAAAACAAAGGCTGAACATGTTGCTAAGCATGCTAGGGGAGTATTTCCAGAAATCCTTTATTCTGAGCCTCAATACTTCACTTGTTGCCTTAATCACCAGGCTGTAGAAATTCTCTTCTTTTGATACAACATTTTGACCTTCATTTATATTCTCTTTAGTTGTATGTAAAGTTAGTTTTCAGGATCTAACATTCCTTAGTCCTTACCCCGTGCTTGTTACTTTATGATCAAGGACAAGGGCATTGATGCTGCTGGCTAATGTTCCTGCCAGCTGCCTGTCACCACTGACACTCACCTTTTTTATTGTCACCCTTGAAAAACAGTATATCATTTTTGAGGGTCGTTTCTTTTCACAGATTCAGTCCTCAATGTATATGAAAAAAGCCAGTTTTCCTCCGCTATCTTTGTCCATCATTCAGCACAACCCTCTAGCCACAAGACACAAAAGAAATCTGTTAGAACATGACTCATTCTTATAAGATACATATCAAATGCTGCTTATGAAATTAGAGCTGAGAAAAAGTTGGGAAAGTCCCCCAAATAAGAGACAGTTATAATACCCCAATAAAGTGCATATTATTATATTATAACTATTATTATATGTGTCATTTCCTGTGCCAGAGAAAAATACCAAGGATGTTTTCCAGTGATGTTGCATCCTTTGTGGATGCTCAGATGCTCTACTATACTAGGGAGCACTGCTGATTCATTCCATTCCTATATATGAAAACACTGGGGTCTTTTTGTCATTTTCCCTAGATCTCAAATGTAGATGGGCACCTTGGATTGTCAGTTTCTCCATTCTTTGTTGGTGCACAGTAAATATTGCTTGTATATTTTCCTTTGGAACTAATAAATCACAAACATGCAGTATATGTGAAATATAAAGGGTTCTTGATATGTAACTATTATTTTCCTGTGTTAGAAGATTGGTAAGATAGCAAAATTCTTATAGCACAAAATATGTGTTAATGGACTGATCATTTGCAAAATTGGTCCCTACTCTCCATTCTTGGCACCTATTTCCTATTCATTATGTCCTTATTGACCATTTTTAACTGAGGACAGTACAAGTCAAAGGCAGGACAAAGGTGTTGCTATATGGTCCTGAATCTTATAAAAGGTCCTAGACTTTATTAAATCAGTGTACCTTGGAGTTATCCCACATTGCCTTCCTCCTTGGAAACTGAGCTCTGATTTTTTTTTTTTTGCAGTACCTACACAAATCCTTATCTCCAAAGGGTATTCTAATTTGAACCTCCAAGTGCCTGGCATTTCCTGTTTAGTTATTGTTGAACTAGAAGGAGCCTTTGATTGAAGTTGTCTCCTCAGTGGAAGAGGATGACATGTGTCCTAAGCTTTGAGAGGAATAGAATTTTCTCTTTCATATGTTCTCATTCTCTCTTCTTATGGAATCAATAATCCATAAATGCCTTTGGAAACCAGACTTTGGATAAGACCTAGGATATGGAAGGCAGGTTGAGAGATCTAAAAAAACATGTGTTCTTGATAGTATCATTTAATAACTGCCACATAATACCTGGAGCACACTCTAGCTCTGATTACATGTGCTAGTAAATTTCCTTGCCATTAATACATTTTTCAGTTGGGAATAGCAAGTATTTCAAGCAAAAGCACCATAGTTTCATACATGGAAAGTTATAGGGAAGGATTATTGGAATTGTAAGCAAAAACTTGATGAATCACTAAAATTTTTTTTCAACTATATGTGTTTACGATCAGGCTGTGTCACAGAAATAGAAAGGTGAGCAGTCTACCTTAAGTAGTTTCACTGGTAAATCTGCCTCCTTCCAGAAAGAAATTCCTTGTTTATTACAAAATTAGTACATATTATCCATGAATATTGATTTATTAATAATTGAATATATTAAATTATTGAAAAATATATTTTCATCTTTCAATATAAATTTCCAAAATATTGTTAATTATTTGAAGTGGATTGATTTGAGTTGCTTTATTCCCCTGGCAATCATTATCACATGCAAAACATTTTTGCGTATAATTCATGATTTACTATTTCCAGTTTCAGATAGAAATGAAATTGTAAATGGAATTACTTAGTATTCTCTTTCAGAATAAGTAAAGCACTATTATCCATACATTAAAATGCATATGATGTGCCAACTCACATATTTTACAATATGACATGATTCTAAAGTCGTAGCAGATATAACATGGCTAGATTACAAAATGATTCAAATTATGGCCAAGAACCAGTTTAAAAAGTACTTCTTTCTTTAAGTACAGGTTTTCTAACAAATTTTTTTTTCTTAACATTATCATCAATCATAAGCAAGCCTAAGGGAGCAGCATTTGATAGACATTGGAGAGTAAGGAAATATGAGACATGATCCCTTCCATCAAAAAGATTTTTCTGGTTGTGTGGGGAAAAAAGTGTATATAATATTAAAGTAGAATAGAGCTATGTGCCAAATCACTGCTGCAGTTAGCAAGCACTGTGGTCGCTGAGAGCAGGGTGTGGTTCCTGGGTACCTGGCTGAGCACTCCCCAAGCACCAGAGAGATTACAGTCTGCCTGCGTTCTGGAGCTTGTAGGCATCAGCACCACCTAGGAGTTTGTTAGAAATGCAGACTCTCAGACCCAGCCCTGGATCTACTGAATCACCGTCTCCACTAACAAAATCCCCAGGTGATTTATATGCACACCGAAGTTTGAGAAACACTACACACAGGGTATGATGAAAAGAAAGATTTTAATCCTCCTTTTCCAGTTTTTTCCCCCTGAATTGGCTATCTCTGATAGTTTGATGCCAACCTTAATTTATGCACAGATTTCTGTTTTACATTGCAAGCAATATTTGAAGTAATATTAATGTTTCATGTGTAGGACAACTCTTTGTAAGATGGGCACTCCACACTACTACAGAGGTATTGAGCGGGCTTCCACACAGAGCTCTTGTTCCTAGACATCATTCGTGGATTTCCTCTTTCTTATCTCCAAATTGACTGTAAGGATGTGTGGGGGAGGGGAAGGAGCACTCGACTGGACTCCCGGTTTCTACTCAGTTTTGGTACTAATTAGCAGCATGATCTCAATCACAATTATTCCAAAAAGTTATATTTTCTTATCTATAAAAGGATATTGAATGATCACTACATCTTTTTTCAGCTCTGAAATTTAATAATTTGATTTCAGATTATCATACATTAGAAGTTAAAGGGGATGAGCCTAACACTACACAGCCTTCTGTGCAATTTTTAGAAGAATGTTGAAGAGTTGGTATTGTGTGGAGTATGTATGAAAGCAGATTGTTGTTGGGTTAAAAACAAGAAATGCAGAGATTCCTCAGTCCATGTTGTTATTTAAAGAAACTTTTTGCTTACTTTAAAACACAAAATTGATTTTTCACCTTCAGTAGCCAAATTTGAAATATTGTACATGTTTCTTATATAAGCTAAATATTGTTGGTACGATTCATAAAGAATACTAAAGAACTCAACCTTGCCCTATATACTTTTCTTATTTTTCTATTCAACATAATTTCCTCAAACTTTATTATAAAGGGTTGTGTTATTTTGAAGAATAGTAGCTTCTTATCAAATGCTTTGCCTTCAAAAATTCATATAGGAAATGATTATTGAATATCTTTTAGGGGCAAGGCAATACTAATCTCCATGTGATGTTCAGAGAAATAAAACAAGTCTGCGGTGTTAACCTTAATTACACCATTCTGTTACTCAAAAGTGTTATCAGTAATGTTCTCCACATTCTCACCAACATTTGTTATTTGTTTTCTTTTTGATGATAGCCATTCTGACAGGTGTAAGGTGATATCTCATTGTGGTTTTAATTTGTATTTCTCTGATGATTAACGATGTTGAGCATCTTTTCTTGTGCCTGTTGGCCATCTATACGTCTTCTTTGGAAAAATATCTATTCAGGTCTTCTGCCCACTTTTTAATTGGGTTGTTAGTTTTTTTTTATGTTGAGCTGCATGAATTGCATATGTGTTTTGGATATTAACCCCTTATTGATCATATTTGCAAATATTTTCTCCCATTCAGTAGGTTGTCTTCATTTTGTCGGTGATTTCCTTTGCTGTGCAAAAGGTTTTAAGCTTAATTAGGTCTCATTTGTTTATTTTTGCTTTTATTTCCTCTGCTTTAGGATTCAGATAAAAAAATTGCTATAATTTATGTCAAAGAGTATTCCACCTAAGTTTTAGTTTGTAAAACTTTGCTGTATTTTATATATTAAATTTCAGAGGTCTAATTTTAGAACATTTTCAGCACTCCAGAACAAATCCCGTTTAGCTGTAACTCCCTGATGCATACTCCTCCTATGTCATCTGGGAGCTACTGGTCCCCAGTTCTATTCATACTGGAACGAAGATGAATTTACCTTTTCTGAACACTTTATATAGATGGTCTTTTGTGACTGGTTTCTTTAACTTAGTATGACATTTTTCCAGGTTTATTAATGACATAGCATATGTCAGTACTTCATTTTTTTTATTGATGAATAATAATATTCCATAGTATGGATACATCACATTTTGTTTAATCATTAATCAGTTGGGTTGTTTCCACTTTTTAGCTAAAGAATAATGCTGTTATGAACATTTGTGTGCAAGTTTTTATATAAACATGTATTTTTATTTCTCTTGGTTATATAACTCAGAGTAGAACTGTTTGATTACATGGTAACTTTATGTATAACATTTTGCAAAACTGCCAAAGTGTTTTTCAAAGTGGCTACACCGTTTTATAATCCCACCAGCAATGAATGAAAATTCTGATTTATTTACATCCTTACCAAAACTTGTTTTTGCTTGCCTTTTTTATGTTAGCTGTTCTTATGGGTGTTTAGTGGTATCTCATTGTGGTTTTGATTTGTATTTCCCTAATGACTAACATTTGCTTATTGGCCCTTTGAGTATCTTCTCTGGAGTAATGTCTGTTTACATTCATTGCTCATTTTTAAGTTCGAGTTATTTCTCTTTTTATTGTTGAGTTGTAAGAGTTCTTTATATATTCTAGATATAAGTCCTTTATCAGATGTATGATTTGAAATTACTTTCTCAGTTTCTGTGGGTTATTTTCTTTTTTTGATGGTATCCTTTGTAGTACAAAAGTTTTTAATTTTGATGAACTCTATTTTTTTCTTTTGGCACTTGTGCTTTTGGTGTCATATTCAGGAAACCATTATCTAATAGAGGTCTATACCTATGTTTTCTTGTAAAAGTTTTATGGTTTTAGCTCTTCCTTATAAGAGTATTACAAATTTTGACTTAGTTTTTGCCCATGGTGTGACACAGTATTCCACCTTTACCCTTTTGTATGTGGTTGTTCAGTTGTCCCAGCACCATTTGCTGAAAAATCTTTCATACATTTTTCACTTTTTTAATTAATGTATTAGTTTTATGATTAAAAACACTAATAATAATACAAAACATTTTTCAAAATTAAATTGAAATATATGTAGGAAGATAATGGACTGTTACAGAAACTGAAGGCAGGAAACTGATTCAAGGAAAGTTAGGAAGGCTAAGCTGTCGTATGCAAAATAGATCTCAAGGAAATTAGAAGAGAGACCAAACTTTTGGAGAATATGTTCAAAGGCTGAGTTTGTTTCATTTAAAGAGTAGGTGTATGAATAATGTGGAGATAAAAGCAGTGAACGTGGACTGTGCTTTCAAGAAATTTTGTGGGAGAGAATCAGAGTTTAAAAGAAAAGCGATGGAGGGAAGATTCTTATAGTGTAGAAGAACATGATTTTTGAAAAAAATTTGACATCAGTTATGAAAAGATCGAGGATGCAGAATAAGAGGGAATAATTGATTTTAAACAAAAAAGATGTGCAAGAAGGACGTCTAATAGGCTTTGGAGTAGAGCCCATGGTTCACGTGTGTTGAATGTAAGAAAGCAAAGGAGAAATACTAAGTGATAAGTTGAATAACTGAAAAGGGCAGAGGGTGTTGAAAGGACGAGAGAAAGAAGGTATGCAGCAGGAATGGATGGGTCAAGAGTAAAAAAGGATGAATTGTTCAACAGATAAAGAGAATTCTCTTTCCCTGACACGGCATTCTGATGTGATTATTGAGTCCAAGTTTATAAACTAGACAAGCTTTTTGTTTGTTGATTCACCTGTGTACAAGGAATATCAAATGGGAGTTTGTCCTAGATATGTATTTTGCTTATATACTCTGAGAGTTAATCAAAATAAACAAAAAGATATGACTCCTCTGAAAATCAAGACATCTAGAAATCCTGAGCCTACACATTAAGGAAAAGTGACAGTCACTGAGGGGTTCAGATTACTTGACCTCTTTAGAAAAAGAATCCAATTCACAGTTTGCATCAGTCTTTATCATTCCCATTTATGTGTGGGGCAATAATCAATAATTAATAAGGAAACAGAATTATAAGCAGAGATTATATAAGCAGAGATGCTTACCTGCTTCCTTATTTATAACTTTTTAACTTCATTGTTGAAAAAGAGGAGTGACATGTGTCTGTTTAGTGAAACCTGTAACGTGGGAGGCTGGGTGAGGAAAGGGCATTGCTAATAAACAACCAGATCTGGATTTATTGTGCTTAAGAATTCAAGGACATTTAACGCAACAGTTGTAAACCATGAATGGGAGTTGAGGGGCTACCAACATAAATATACAGATATTTTTAAATTAGAGCCGTTCCACTTTTCCCCCACCTCTTCTCTATGGTAATGAGCAAATAAGAAATGTATAATATCCAAGATGCTCTAATTCCCAGAACACTAGCTGGTACAAATGACAATTGCAGTTTCACATTTCTGAGAATCTGAGAAAATAAGTACATTTTCATATAATGTTGCTTTTGAGTGTTCCAAAGGAAGCCTGTTAAAGGTTATAAATCATATCTTTTTAAACAATGCAGGTAGTGAATGTCCCTGATTTGTATAAATTTACAACTATCATTATAAGACTTTTGAACAATTCCCTAAAGCTGTTCATCTATGAACTTGAATAAATCATTGATGCTTTCTCACTGTGTTTCAGAATTTTCACTTCTGAAGTACTGTAAGGTCTTCTTTCCCAACCTATTACATGTCAAACTTGTAGCCACTAGAAAGAATGGATTGGGACTTTCCTGCTATTTTTATATAATACTTATAAAATTAAAAAAGTGTTTGATGCATTCACACATTTAAATCTGCTCAGGCACAATGGATGCTGCCCACATAGTTCTCTTTAGAAAAGTGTACACACATGAGGAATGTGTCCTACTCCCCCTTCAGCCATCCTGTAAAAATAGTCTCATAAGCAGAATGGAATGCTCGGGGTGGGGGGAGATCAGAAAGTTGCCAGATTTCTTTCTCTTTGCTTCGGCATCACATTCTAGCTCTTCTGGTGTTTTGTGGTCTAGCTCTACTGTTTCACTTGACTCTGTGGGACCACCCACAAGTTGTCTGGTTTTGTCTTTTGATCTCAAAAGTGTCCCCCCCCTTTTTTTTTAATCTTCCATCTGATCAGTTTGGAGGAAGCTGAGAAGAAAGGCACTGGATGCCAGCGAACCTCATTCTCCAAGTACAGAGTCTATATAACACTGGTACATGGGAACAGGTATTTTGTATTTTCATGTTTTCTAAGTCACTTATCACTATCAAGAATGGATAGACCCACATTTTCAAACCAAGCTCTCTGGAAACACATAAATAGCAAGCCGTTCCCTCACACAAATTTTCACAAAACAGTATCAATAACAGCAAAGGAAAGAAGAAAACCACTCTAGTATTAAAAAAAAAAAAGTTTTGCAGTTTTTATTCTAGTTGATTCCAAAGGTAAACATTATAAAGAGAAATTTAAATACACAGATACATGTACACAAGCAAAATTTGTTTACTGCCTTCTTCCCCATCCACCACTTCCCACGATGGGGAGGGAAGAAGAAGACCATAAAACCACAGATTTAATAATGTTGGGTGCTTGCAGCAGCTATTACAGTGAAACAGTCATCATTTCTGTTAATATCTTCTGTTCTGGTGGTGTTTATTTTTATGTTCACCCCAGAATATAATTGGATACTTGAAAGTATTTGTGTTCCTATTGAGGTTGTTTTGGGGGATGAGTGATATAATGTCACTTAATTGCTAGATTTTAAAAATAGGGTTAGAATTGTCTGTCAGCCTCATCTCAGTAGATATCACTAAGATTTCAATCAGCTGGTGCTGGTGATTATGATAAATAAGGAGGAATGGTTAAGGATTTCTGAGAGGCCAGGTATGAAATTACAGCAAAATTTCATTTCAGAGCATGTTGAAAGATTGACACATGAGAATTGTCTTACAACATGTGGCTTCCCTCTTAAATAATTTACTTTGTCAAAGTTGAATTCTGATATAAATAGAAATGAAAACTTCAGTTCTCCAAACTTCTCTTTCCTTCTCTTTTTTCCTTTCTTTTTCTCTTTACTACCTCATTCTTCTCTTCCTTTCTTACTTAGATTAGTATCCACCTATCTTAGGTTGATATAATCACTACTTAATAGAGTATTAGTAAATTACTACAAAATCCTTACCAATATTTAAAAAATAACAATTTGGATGTTTCTTGAATTTTTAAAGAAATCAAAGAGATGATGAGACACTCCTTATTTTTAAAGGAAGTTAAATCCTTTAAAAATAAAAATCGGAAATCTAGAAGCATTCGTCATCTTCCAAAAAATGTAATGAAAACTCTTATTTCCCGTTTCCAGTGAAATCTCATTATGCTTAATGTAGAACTGCATTTGCATGACTATATTCTAAGTATTTAAAAGTGCTTTAACCAGTGTCTTTTGACTTGGCAAAGTGAAATCACTATGTTGTTAATCAGTAAAAGGCATTTTATATCATTTAAATTATTAGAATTAGTTACCACTAAAGTGATCAGCATTATTTACTTTCAGGCAGTTTAGCATCATGGAAAGGTACTGCATGCTTGGTTTCCTTAGGCAACAAGAAGACAATCAAAGGCATAATTCTAAACTGATTTATATAGTGCAAGAAATTTACTGATCTAAAAATTTACTAAGAGGGAGACCAGCACAGCTGCCCCTATAGGAAATGATTTTTGCATAGTAAGTGTTGATCTGCATAACCATATGATCATTGCAAGTGCTGATTACCAAATCTGAATCATCATTACTTAGCAAACTTCTATAAATACACATGGCACCATGTAATATATTCAGCTGTGCTAAATTAATGACAAAGTCCTTACCCCCAAGGAGTTTGGGGGTCTAAAAACAAAGATTGACACAAAAGATGAAAATATAGGACACACAGAGTTGGGGGAAATTTTTAGTGAAATAAATTCAGCAAAGGATTTTTATGGTTTGTGGTAAAGAAGGAATTAGGAATTCATATGAAGTTTGCCTTTCAGATTGCTCTCACTGCAGACTAAGTGCTGGCCTGTGAAAGAACTCCAACATTTTAATCTCCTGACTTAGGAATTTCAAACATGTATTTCTAATTGCATTTTTTTTATATCTTCCCATGAGTATATTTAAATTCCATAAAATCAACATACCTACAACTGAACTCATTATCCCTTCTTCACTGTTGTCTCATTCTGTAGATCAGCTCCTGCCTTGGTTAAAGGCACTATCTTCCCCTGGTGATTACTCAAGATATTTCAGAGGTACCTTCTCACCATTCTTCTCCCTCATCTGCCACTGAGTTCTGTAGATTACAAAACTGGTGTATGTTTGGTATACATTTGTACTTCCTTAGTCTTAATTCAGGGCTTCATATTTTATTTTAGATGATTATTGGGCTCTTCAGTCGATCTCCTTCTTAAGCTGTCCTTAAAGTCACTCTTCGAGAACAAATCTTAGCCACTCCCGATCAAGTCTTGATAGCTCTCACTGTAAAGGCAGTATGGCTTCCCATAGCATTCCTGGCCCTTTACAACCCAACCGCACCTCTCCTTCCATCCTTACTTTCTACTAACACCTACTCACCACACCCTGAAACTTTCATCTCTTTTAGCTTCTTTGCTTTGATTTATGATACTCTGGTCATTTTATATAGTTGTGTATGTTCTTTCTATTCAAACATTTCAGATCTAGGAGAAAAATGCACCTCTCTTATGAAACTTTTTCAAGTAACTCAGGAGGAATAAATGTTGTTCTGCTAGAGAAATGTACCTATATAACATGGTAGAATTGTTGTCTAGTAGATACTGATTGGCTGCTGTTCTCCTTATACCTACACAGGCTCCCGGGTTTTTCCTCTCATGTTTGGCATGGTAATGCCTGACATTGTCTGTTTTCTACTATGTGGGGATCAAGCCTGTGGTTAGAGCCAACCTAGGATGAGGAGACAAGAGAAATTCCTTTTAGTGATGCATTTAGAATCTTTATCAAGCTGCTTCCAAAACTGGACCTATCCGTGAGCTAATCTGTTATATGAGTTAATGACTTTCATTTTTGCTTAAGCCAATGTGTCAGATTGGGGTTTTCTGACACATACGTCCTGAAAAGTCCTATTTCTATCTCTTTGGATTTTCTAAAAACTGTTTGCTTACAAATATTTCCCCCAGTATAATTTATAAATTCTATGAGGACATGGAATGGTTTCTATCTTCTGCATCTCCTATCATGCCTGTCCTGGCTTATTGGGGGGTTATCAGTAATTTAAGCAGAGAGACCATATGATCCTCTGTCAAGAATGTTGCTGAAAGAAATACTTCAGGGATAGGAGATTGGACTGCATGACCTGAAATGCCCTGCCTACCCCTTGGCATTTTTTATGACTCTATTAATTTTAAAAGCTCCAGAAGTATTATATGCTGCAAAGTTGAAAAAGAAAAAAGTATATTATGGTACTAAAGCAGTCATAACAAGGTACTACAAACTGGGGGCGGGGGTTAAAACAACAAAATTTATTATCTCAAATTCTGGAGGATAAAAGCCCACAATCAAGGTGTCAGCAGGACCGTGCTCCCTCTGAAGGATCTAGGGGATACTCTCTTCCATGCCTTTCTCTTAGCTTCTGATGTTTGGCTGGCAGTCTTGGTGTTCCTTGGCCTGCAGCTGCGTAATTCCACATGCCTTCTCACATGGTACTCTCCCCATGTGTACACATGGCCATCTTCATATAAGGATGCCTGTCAGAGTCTATTAGAAGCTCACCCTAATCTAATATGACCTCATTTTAACTTAACTGTTTACATGTGTATCAACCTAATTTCCAAATAAGGTCACGTTTTGAGGTGGTGGGGGTAGGTACTTCAGTCTCTTTTATTTGAGGGGGACACAACCCATAATAAAATGCCAGCAGCTAGGGCTTTGTAGGAGTAAGTTTTATAGGACTCTTTGCTCCACAGAGGGGAGTAGGGTAATTAAGACTCTGAGCAGGAAATCGAAATGACTTAAGGGAAGCAAAGGAAGTATTATCCACAAAGCTGACACCCAGTGACCAAAGACCATTTTTTTAAACAGATAAATTTTCCTCCGTGACTGGCAGTTAGATATGAAAGAAAACATAACCCAGTGGAGACTGTCTAGCTCTGTCAGGCAGAAGGTGATTCATGTTAACAACACGACCTTACTGATGAAGAGATGCTTTTGTTCATTTTTGTTCATGAATAAATTAGCTCTTTAAAAAATTCCTAGGAGAAAAATACCGTGTGAAGTTGTTTTCACTTTTATGGAGGTTATCTGTTTATTGAGATGAGGGCATTATGTAATTTTAATGAATGAAATGTAGCAATGTATTGTTTGGTTTCGTAACAAGATTAAAATTGATTCTGAACATAATGTAGATCTTCCTTGTTGAAAGGCAAACCCCAAGGCTTATTATCTTCCTGGAGGTGTTGTCATCGAACAACTCCACTTGGAACACATGTTCAGAGTTCGGAGTTCATCGTGTCTTGGTTCAGATCCCACCTCCACTAGTATAATTGCCCGGTGACCTTGGGCAAGTTACTCAACTTCCTAAACTTCAGTTTCCTAAGCTATAACCTCAAAAGATTGTTGTGGTGATTGAATTAACTAAATGCATGCAGGGCACTTACCCTTAATATTAAGGCACATAACCCTTAATAAAATTTGATTATCATCGCTGTTAGAAAAGTCTAGAAGAATTTCTATTCAGAAATGCTTGTGGCAGAAACAGAAGAGAAAAACCTGAAATATAATATTTGAGAAATTATCAGTTTTGTGGACTTCTTTTGGCAACTATTTAGTTGTATTAATCACATGTGGGACTAGAATTTAATTTTCTTCTGGAAAAAAAAGGCATCTATCTCTCTCGACAGTGAAAAGAAGGACTCCTTCAGAGGACTGTTCTTTGTATCTCTGTTTGTGCACCCAAAGTTAAATGTAGACTTCTTTGTGAAGCTTAATTCAGAATGGACAGGCACCAGATAATTCAGAGAGAAATACCATGCTTTGCGCCGCAGTAACCTTGATTGACTCTCTACAGAGATCCAAGCATCTGGGTAATGACTAGTCTGCCATGCCGCCAGTGTTCTCGTCTTCCTCCCACATCCCTGGCCACTTCTTTTTTGCTGAAGGCTTCTTACCATCTATCTACCTGTCATGTGTGGTGTCCCTCAAAAAGTTTTAACCTCTTTTCTTCTTTCACTCAACATGTCTATGGATGGTCCATCCTCTCTGATGGAGTCATACACCACCCATGTAGTGATAACCACTAAACCTCTGTAGTGAGCCACTTGCCTGCTTGATTTTTCCACCTAGTTATGGAAATCAGCAGAATGTAAACTTTAGGGATTTATCTGTATTGCTCACACTATATCCAGTGTTTACCACAATGCCAAGCATGGAAGAGGGGTTCAGTAAAGACTGATTGAATAAATAAGATGATAGAATATTCCACATATACCACTGGCCATTTTTGCCCCAACCCCGCTCCCTGCTCTTAGTTGTTAATGGCACCATGATTTACAAGGTGCTGAACCCAGAGGCCTGGAGACATACTTAGTTCTTCCTCTTCTGGACTTTCCACATCCAGTCAATCTCCAATTCTGTCAATGTTATCTCTTTAAAATTTATCAGATTGGTCCACTTGATGTTTTTGTTCAGGCTACCATAATCTTATTTCTCCATTGCTGCCTCAGCCCCAATCTGGTCTTCCCACCCTACCTGTTTTTGCCTACTAACCCCAGAGTGAACTGGAGTGAAATCCAAATTCCTCTTCATTGTGTGCACACCCCCTTGAGAACTTTCCCAGTTCCATCTCACACCACTCCCTGCTTTCCAGTCTTTTTCTAGTCGTGCTAAATGGCTTCTCACGCTGGACTTACTCTGACCTTCTGTACACTGAACATATTTAGCCCTTGTCTCAGAAGCCTCCTGCTGCCAACTAACTTTTTTTTTGGTCCTTGATTTGAGTTTAAAATCACCTCCTCTGGGAAACGTACCCTGACTTTACTCAGCCAAGGCAAGTGTGGGTGCTGCCACCTTCTCCAGAGCCCAGAGCTTACATTTCTAATGTCATTTAGCATTTAGCACTCTGTATTGCCCTTGCTTTCTAACCAGGAGATGCTGTAGGCATATTACATGCTGGGACTGTGTTTTGTTCCTTGATATATTCCCAGCACCTAGGACAGTATTTGGCAAATAATCAACACTTAATAAATATTTGTTGAATGAGTGTTATGTAGACACAGTGCAAAGTAGCCTTTGGCCAAAGCAGTGATTACGGTATTAGCAAATCTGTGCTATTATTTTTTTCTTCGGAACAGTTCACTTTGATTTATCTTGAACTGTTATGCAAGCTGTAACTAAAAACGACTGTGCTTGACACTGACTATAAAAATACCACTGTGCAGACTGTGTTTTGAAAAACCAATATTGAAGCTCAAATCATTTATAGTGGTGTCCGTATTAAATGCTCTCTACCTACGTTCACTAAGCGTTGAAAGATTTTTTTACATCTTTCCTACAGATTTCTCCTCCAGCTGCTACCATTAAATAGCTTTTCTTACTTGGTCCACATTGTTGCTAAATGCAAACAAATCAGAATGTGGTGCAGAGTCCACCTGATTCCAAGAGTAAGTGGTAGTCACATGAATCATCCATTGACTCATTCAGCATAGGCAGCTCTTAATCTAACCTGGCATTTGTGGGTATGCGTGGAGGTTGGTTTGACCCACAGAGTGCTGCCCACACTTTCTACACTTCAGAACATTTCACATGTGGAGGGATTAGGGTAAGGTAGTGCATGCCTCATCATTGTCTCCTCCTCATACATGTATGGGATGGATTTTAAGTTCCTGATTTTCCTGTACGCAGGAGGTTAGTTATTACGTCAGCTAAGATCAAACTCTCCTCTCAGATTCATTGTTATTCTTAGTCCAAGATCCTCTTAAAATATTACAGTAGACCAAATCCCAAGTATCCATGTGTAAGTTAATGAATTTTGAAAATTCTCATACTTAAGGAGTTGTTACTGATCTTTGTAAATGTATCCATTGTAAAATTTTACATATTTCTTTCACCATCAAAGTGAACAACAAAATTGTTATTTAAAGTAATCCCGGAAGAGCAGCATGGGTAACAGTACTGATAGGGCCGGAAATGAGACAGCCTGGTTTTAACGGACTGAATTGCGTTTTCCCCACATACGTTGAAACTCTAACCTGCAGTGAAACTGTATTTAGTGACAGCATCTTTAAAAAAATGATAAAGGTTAAATGAGGTCTTAGGGGTAGGCCCGTAATCGAATATGACCAGTTTCCTTTTAAGAAGAGGAGACACTCGGGGTGCCGGCTCACAGAGACAAGGCCATGCCAACACCCAGCTAAATGGCAGCCACCTGGAAACCAAGCAGAGAGGCCTCAGAAGCAACCATACCAGCTGTCCCTTGATCTTGGACTTCCAGCCTCCAGAACTGTCAGAAAATAAATTTCACTCATTTAAGCCTCTTCTAAGTGGTCATTGGTATGACAGCCCAAGCAAATCTGAGATTTAAAACCCACCTGGGTCTTAGTCCTGGCTTTTGTATTTCAAACAGCATGCTATAGGGGAGATACCTAGTTCCTGAATTTCATTGCCTTATTTGTGAAAAATAACTAGAAATGCCACCTTAATGAGGTCATTGTGAGATAAGTCACAAATTATGATGTTGGTGCTTTGTGCCTTTTAAAAGTGGTATGAAATTATTGTTAGTTATCTTTATCATTATTGATAGTCACCAAATAGAAATCTGTATTATTTTGCTTTAAGTTCAATTTTTTGAGTCTTTCGTGAGTATTACCAAATTTTTATTGTATTTTGGGACAATGATCAGAACAGAGAAAAGAGCATGTGTGTTAAGTCTCACAAAACAAATCCAGCTTTATCAGCTACTACCCATGTGTCTTGTAGGGAGTTACTTAACTTCTCAGAGTCTCAATTTTTTCCCTGTAAAATGGATCTGAAAACATCTAGAGCACATGAGATTATAGGACTAAGTCAGAACAGGTAGTCCCTCACACATGGTTGCATCTAATAAAGTCAGTGTTGACTGAATGAATGTGTCTCCCACAGTATCTAATTCCCTTTCAGCCCAACATGTGGGAATCTATATCCAGATTTTTTGTTGTTGTTGCATTCCTTTATTTCTTGGAGAACAGAATAACAACAGCAACACAACAGCTAAGAAGTAGTGAGGACTTGCCATCTGCCGGGCACCATAATAAATGCTTCAGTTGGATTAATTTATATAATCTTCACAATTCCCCCATTATTATACTCATCCTACACTTAAGAAGACTAAAGCCCAGAGTAGAGTTGTCAGATTAAGGGTGGCCAAATATGGCACAGAGTATGCTTACACTAAAAAATATCCATTGATTATTTGAAAATCGCATCCAACTCGACATGCTGTATTTACTTGGCAATGCAGTCCAGAGAGGCTAAGTAACTTGCCTGAAGTTACACAGGAGCTAGGCTTCCAATCCTTGCATGTGACTCATAGAGCCCCAAATGTAATCCTCTATGGTTTACTAACTAGTATGATTTTAAGGAGAGACCATTTGGATAGGAGAAAGGAAATTAACCTGAGGATTATCCTAGCTGATAATTGGAATAGCTTCATAGATTGGGCTGGTTGCAAACAAGGTCATGGCAAAGGCTTCAGCAAAGCTTTGGGCTCTGAACTGAGAACTTGGGGCCCTAATTAGTTGGGCAGTCGGCTTTGACATCAGGAGCAGAACAAAGTTTAAAAGCAAGGTTTCTTTTTGCAGAATTGTTAAAAATATCTCTTTTTTTTTTCTCTTGCATTGAAAAACATTTCCCGAGTTGGAAATAATGCTACAGCTGAAATAGCTGCAAGTAAGTTAGAAAATGGCTATTAAGCGAGCGTCTTTGTAGAAAACGGCAGTCCGTGATCGCTTTGCCAGTAAGCTGTAGTGAGTTGAAGCCGGACTTCTGCCCGTGCCTGGACAGGTCATTAAGTATCTAATCTGGTTCCTTCAGCCCTTACAGTGAGACAGGAGAACTTGTGCTGCAGAATAACCCAGGGATCTGTTAATTACACCAATGATGAGGTACATGTAACATTTACACCTCTCTGTTCCCCTTTCAGGAAGAAAAGGATACAGCCAAAAAGTAGGCAGAAAATCTAGAAAGGGACATTTTGTAGGAAGAAAATATTGGATTTAATTAATTTATACAGTTTATTTTTCCATCACATAAAAGCTGTTTATTTATTTGTATGGTTTAGGAGACTGGGGGAGGCTTGACAAATACGACCACCTGCCTGCTGAGCATATTCATATTTAAACAAATGAAAGAGAACAAGGGAGGAGCTTAATAGAGCTTAAAATAAAATATAAATTAAAACAATATGTGGTTGAGATGTCCGAGCCAAAAGTGGGATTGAAAACCATCAGTAATTGATTCTTTAGATGATAGAGTATCATAGGTTTAAAAAAGGCTTAAAGAAACATTCAACTTTCAACTTCAAAAGTGAAAGTATTGATATCAAGTAACAATTTTTATGCTTAGAACTGCTAAGATGGGCCCCAGCTTTACGGATTGTGTTTCTAAAATTTTTTAATTCTCAGTTGTTTTGATTTTGGGATATGTTTTACTATAGAAACTAGAAATTACGGTGACTTCTCCAAGTTAACCCACAAAAGCCTCCTCAGTTCTTAATATGCCTGAACTGATGTATTGACCCAATAAAACAAAACAGTGTTTTCTATGTTCAGAGCTCGTATTTCAAAAGGACCATCTATAACAGTCTTGTCTAATTCATGTCTGTTCTACTGAAGAGCAGCTAGTGTAATTTAGCTGTTGTCTCTAGAATGAAATCCAAACTGCTCTCACTGACTTAGGAGACACTCACAATCTCCCAGTGCTCTCCAGCCTCATCTCACCTCCTTCTCCTTCACCTCTGATTAGCCTCACTGGCCTTTTCGGTGGTTCATCTTTAGCACCAGATTTTACCTGCCCCAGGGCATTTGTACTGGCTTTCCTCTGTTTCCTTGCTGTTAATTTAACTGGTCCCTTCCTTCTGAGGCCTTTCCTCATTGTTCTGTATAGAGATGCACCCTCATTATTCTTTGTACTGCAAGGATTTGTTCCCCTCCAAATACATACCCACATATCACTTATCCACTTAGCTTTTAGATCAACTTACCGTATCTTCCAATTGGACTAGAAACCTGTGTAGCCAAACTCCAGATCTGCATTACCCCTGGTCTCCCAGGACTGAATACTATTTGTGCCATGTAATGGGTGCTGCACAGGTATTTGTTGAATGAATGAGTGAATGAATGAATGTGTATGTGTCCCCTACTAAACTAACCAACAGCAGCTAAAGCAAGACTCTTGAATTCCTTTAGGCACAAGCCAGGGAATCTTCCTGAGAAACTTGTGTCAGTGTTTGGAAGAGGTTAGGGTTAGGGGAAGAAGACCCAGGTAAGAGAGGATGGATCAAATATTTAATTAACATGGAAGTGGCCAAGACAATTTTCTCTGTGGAAAATAAAATGTGTTGGAGGAAATATTTATATCTGGGGAGAGAGTTAGGAATCCACTACAGAGTCCTGGCTAGGGATGGTGGCATTTTAACAAGGTGAATGGCAGTGAAGAATAAGAGAAGTTAAATTCCTGAGTTATTTAAAAGGTTAAATCAAGAATTCTTAAACTTCAGCATGATTTACAAATTGCTGGACCCTAAAGTCAGTTTCTGATTTAGGAGGTCTAGAGTGAGGCCTGAGAGTTTACATTTCTAGCAAATTTCCAGATGATGTTTATGCTCCTGACCAGGGGACTACACATTAAGAATTACTATTTTAAATTTATGGAATTTGTAGTAGATTGAATGTTGGAAATGAAGGAGCGTAGTAAAAGAAAATTGAGATCTGGCTTAAACCATGTTCCATTCTTCTTCTCCTACAGCCCTGTCCCCCTACACACACACACACACACACACACACACACACACACACACACACACACACAGTCCTTGTTCCCAAATACACTTGGAAGACACCCTCAGCAGCTCTTTGTCCTTTTTCTGATTTCAAGGTAATCTCAATCTCAAATCACTATTCCCTTTTTTTTTGTGCATCTGGAGCAGCTTATCCTGAGATCCTACATGGAAAACCCATTTTTCTGATCATTTCTGGTTTATCTTTGGCTCTAAGGACAATTAAATTCAGGATCTCAAATGCCATGAGCTTACCCCTGGTCTCTGTCTCTCTCTAGATAAGTATCTCTGTTTCGGTCTGTCCATGTCTCTCTCCAAGTTCACATGAAGGAGCATGAGAGCTCTGGGTTGACACATCTACTGCATTATGACCAAAGAGGAAAGAAGAAAGAGAACTTTCCTTCTTTGCTATAAATAAATACTGAGGAAGGCTTGTGATTGGTTAGGCTTGAGTCATGGAACTACTCCTGCACCAAGAACTGTAACTGGGAACATGGGCAACTCCAGTTAACCTAACTGGTGTCATGTTTCTGACCCTTGGAGGTAGAGGAAGGGTAGTTTTGCAAGCTTTTCCAGATATCCAAGTTTGTATTGAGAAGACAGTTCCCCAAAGAAAGAGGATGACTGTTACCAGAAGGGAGGAAGTAAGTCAGAAAAAAATAAAGCAGGTGTCCATCTTCCACTTGGAAGCTTTTATTTCCCATAGCACCCTGGGGTACAGCACTCACTGCAGTCTGCAGTTTTCTACGTATTTTGGAGTTGATCTAGTATATGAAATCTATACTAGGTTCTAGGGGAATAGGAATTGTATCTTCTTTGTTCTCATTTTTGTCCTAAGGGCCTGCCAGGGTGGCTAATCCATACGAGGTTCTTGATAGGCCCAATGAATTAATTAATAACATCCTATCAGTACCTTTCTTCTAGATGAGTTCCCTCTCCTGCTGTAGTCTCTTTCCTCTCTACTCAGTTTTGTGGCACCTTTTATTTACCTACATTTATCAAGGATTATTATGTGAGGATTAACTAAGGATCTCAAAGTCTATTCACAGGATTTTGGAGTATTTAAGGCAGAGATCAACATAGTTTTTCCTACAAGGCCGCTAAAATATTGAGTATTGTAGATTTCACAGGCCATTTGGTGTCAGGCACAACTGCTCAACAACTTTGTAGCATGAAAACAACCATAGACTACCATGCACAATATGTAAGTTAATGGGTATGACTGTGTCCCACTAATACCTGTTTATTAAAATAGGTGGTAGCTTGGACTTGACCTAAGATCTGTTGTTTCCTGACCCCTGTTTATCAGCAAAGCTTTCTGCTGGTTACCTCCTGGAACCACTCTGAGCTCACCAATCTGTACACAGCTTAGGCATCTAATATCATGAATCTCATTTTAGTGATACCATTATTTTGTTCTTTTCATAATCTTCACAGATCTTAACAGATAGGTTTCTGATCCTTTCATTAAGGTTAGTAAAATGGGGAGTGCTGCTATGTGAGTAAGGATGTTACACCTGGAGTGGAAAAGAACTAAGTATGTTGTAATGTAGTGTAATGTAATTGAATGTTTTTGAATGACCAGTAAATGAAGAAAGAAAAGTGTCTCTAGTCTTGAGTTCTGTTTTAACTATATAATCACATTAACACAGAATAAGAATTGATTAGCATATCTTCTAGAGAGTGGACAAGATTTTGAGATGTAAAGTTTATCATTATTCGTTTTATTTAGAAAATCAAGTTTTACACTTTTGCCATTCTAGACCTGTAATAATTGCTTCAAAGAAGGTCTTAGATACCTTAAGGTAGACTTTGAATTTGCTTGAGGAAAAGGAAAGGAAAATGGGAGAAAGACTTAGAAAGAATTAAACTTGTCTTTCAGGCATTATGTGCTAATATACCATCAGAACACTTCAAATGCTGGTGATGCTAACAATGACAGAGTTTCCGAGAGGACTCACACTACAGGACTGATGGTCTGTTTTATTATGGAAAACTGAATCATACAATGATAAGAGAGTTTCCACCTCTGAATATTTCACAAATGGGGATGTTATGGAGAAAAACAGAGGCCTGTGGTACATGATCATGGCTGTGGCAAGCTTCTAATCATAGGTATGAAAATAGATTGATGTATGAATAAATACCTGGACCATCGAAGTGTCTCCTTACTCACTTCAGTGGGAACTTATGAATAAGGATGACACACCAGCATTACAAATAATCCAGAGAGAAAGAAAATCCTCAAATCATTCTTGGGTGTTTTTTTTCTTTTTTTAAATTCAATGGCCTTTTCAACCACCAGAGTCCTTGCTTGATCCAAATTTGAGGAAAAGAAAAGAAAGCAAATTGCTTAAAATTTTCTTTGTCTTTGCATTAAGTATGCAAGTCTTTAGATTTACAGAATTTATAGGAAGTAGGAGGGGCCTTATACTCCAATCCCTTGGCCTTCCCTTTGAAGACAGGAATCTGTTTCTTATAAATGATGTCTACCTTCTGTGTGGAAAATGCAAGGAACTCATCCCGTAGCTATGGCCATTCGGGACTTTTCTCATTGGTAGGAATTTCCCGTTTGTTTTTAGCTCAAATCTTCTTGTCTATAGGGTCCACCCATTGTTTTTAACCACTCTCACCCTCAAGCAATATGCGGGGTCTCACCTCTCTTCTGTAAGAGAGCTCATAAACTAATTGAAGAGAGATACATATACTCTCTATGCTTCCATGTAAAATGGTTCCTCTCTACCTCCCTGTTCTTCATACTAGGTGATTTGCAGTCCTTTCACCCACCAAGCTCTTTACACAAGATGTGCTTCCTACTCGTCAAGATTCTGCTTAAAGTGGGAGCCTCAAATCTGGTCTAAGTACTTCCATTAGAGTCTGATCTGTGAGGAACATAATGAGTATGTGTGGTATTGTGTATGTTTTTCTTTTTTTTTTTTCTTTTCTTTTCTTACTCAGTACTATTTTTCAAAATGATCTCTGTGGGTAGGTGAGTAGTTAGTATATTGCTCTTAACTGCTGTCTGCGCTCCCAGCGATGGATATGCCGACTGTCTCTAAGGCCCCGGCACAAGTAGTAGTGTGATCAGCTTCCTCAGCGCTGTCCAAGAATTTGGGGATTGCTGGACCAGATGGTGTAAACACACTAAATTGGACTAAATAGTGTCAGATTGCTCCTCAGAATGAACACAGCATTCAACCTTCACCAGCATGAGGGTCTCTATAACTCCATGTTCTCACCAGCGTTTGGTATTTTCCAAGTTTCTAATTTTTGCCAGTTTAAAGAGATAGCTCACTTATTATACTGTTGTTTTAATTTTCATTTGCTAATTACTAATGAATTTGAGCATCTTCCTATGTTGGCGTGTGTTTTTTAAATTTCCTCTTTTGTCAACTGCTTTTTCATTTCCTTGTAATTATTTTCCCATTGGCATTCCTGTTTATTTTCTTGTTGGCTTAAAGGAATTCTTAAAATACTTTGAAAAATTGTTGCTTTTAAATATTGTGAATATCTTGCCTCAGTCTAGCTTTTTTTCTTTTTTTAACAAAAGTACAGTCAGTTTCAAAGTGTCAGTTTCTGGTGTACAGCACAATGTCCTAGTCATGCATATACATACATATATTTATTTTCATATTCTTTTTCATTAAAGGTTATTAGAAGATACGTATCTTTTATTTTTGTCCATTTATAATTATTTGGCTTACAATTTCTGTTTTTAAAATTTTATTTAAAATGTTCTACTTTATCCATCTCATTCACAAGATTTTCCTACATTTTTTTCCATTAGCTAGATAAAGTTTTAATCCATGAAGGTCCAACTTTGTATGCAATGTTGTCAGCCAGTTTTATTTTGCTCCACAAAATGAGCCACTATACCCCCGGAAAATTTGCAAACAAACCATGCTTTCTGTTTTGGGTTAAATCATGTATTCAGTTGCATGTATTAATTTATAAAATTAAATTTCCTATTCAAGAAAATAAAATCCTCTCCCTTTATTCAGACCATTTTTATATCCTTGTTTTAAAGTTTCTTTCAAATGGTAATTAAATACTAGTTTTCATCTAATTTCTAGATATATATATTCAAAGCTATACTTTTTCATCAGTGTTCTTTTTTTTCCTTTTGGTCGTGCTTCACACGTTTTGACATGTACTCTTTTTACTATCGGTTAATTATAAATAATGCTGTACTTCATGCCAGAATAAAGCTTATCTCTGTGAGCCCCATCACAGCCTTCCTGCACTTAGGAACACTAGACAGCACTTCAGCACAACACTTGGGGGCTGTTTTACACAGTGAAATCACCAACAAAAAGCACAAAAGTAAGAAACTGTGACACTAAATAGACCACAGAAGGGACAGTTGTTTATAGTGTGGGAGCTGAAGCAAGAAGGCAAAGCATCGCATTACTGGGCCTTAGCCCATCAGGAAGCCCGCATTTTTCACCAGTGACTGTGGGCATGCTGCGAGTATTGATTTGGAGGATTGCAAATAAATTTTAGCAAGTAGGGAAATTTGCAGATGTGGAGTCCATGAGCAAATAGTGAGGATGGCTGTCGGTAGAAATTGTTCCTAGAAATTACACATTTCTGTCTCTCTCTCTCTGTTTCTCTCTTTACCTCCCCCCACTGCCCGCCCCCACCAGAATTATGATTCTCTCTCACATCTCTTGTTTCCTCAAGGTATTTTTTCTATTTGGAGAGGCATTGAGGGTTGGACAGGGGAAGCCAACAGACCATGTCAGTTGAATTGAGGAGTATGTAAATTAAGCCAGTAAGTAAAGTCATCACAACAGATTACCCTGTTTATTTGTGGAGGTTTCTAGGTGAAGGGCTTGTCAGCACTGATTGAGGTAGGTAAGAATAAGACAGGGAAGATAGGCCTGGAACTAGTCGCTGGATTACTGACCAAAGATCATCACATTAGCAACCAAGATGAGGAGGCAGCAGTGACAGGGAGGAAAGAGAAGGAGAGAAGCTGGACAGCTGGGCACAGCCTATGGACACAAGCCAGACTGTGCAGAGGGAGGAATCCTAAACGAGCCCCGATCTCACACATCAGAGGGGATTGCTCTGGTGGTGTGGGTGGGGCAGAGCTGTATCTAGTCAGAGCTTACCTCCAGGCCTGGGAGATGTCTGTGCCTGGGGCTTTCCTTCCCATTGTATTTCTTCAGTGCCTCAGAGTGGTTGATGATGATGGTGTTCCTTATGAATTGTTTTTATCTGGTATTGAAGATACTGCATCTTCCTCTAACCCAGTCTAATCCATTCTAAATTCTCGCAAGGCCACATAGTCTGAATTATTAGGGTCTTTTAAGAGGGCTGAGACTCATGTCAGAGAATTCTTGAGCCTGACCTGGGATCATATAATCTCTCCATTAATGCATCTGTTGTTTACCAAAATGCTTTTACCCACTACATTATAATATACTTTCTCTTTCGTTGAACACGAGTACAGGTGCATCCACTTGTAATGCCATTATCTAGACTATGTTTCCCTCATGGTAGCTATTGGTAATTGTAATTATTTGGATAAATAAGATCAAGCATAAATTTATATAGGTTATTACAGTACCAACCATGGATAGTCCAATATTTTTCTTTAGTTAGCTATTTTTTCCCCTTTAAAATGCAGTCTTCACTTGGTATAATTGAAGTAAGTGTGTGGAATAAGAACTCCTGACTGTTTTTAGCAGTTTGTTTTATTAGATTTGTTCACCCAAAATATTGCCAACCAAAATACTACTATTTTGAAGAGGCTTTTTTGTTGTTTCTACAGTGAAAAGGCTTTTAGAGAGTTAATTTAAGGATCTTCAAAATCAACAGTAGCAATTGCTGTTTGATACCCAGATTTAATTGTGGTTAGGTTCAACTTTAGTTCTCTCTGCTACACTGAAAACCCATATCCTGTCTCCATACTGTGTACAACTTAGTGAAACATAAATCCTCTGAGGGTGGACTCTGTACATGGTTATCTTTCCAAATGCATCTTTAGCTGTCAAGTGGGAGGACATTGTGATCTGAATGTTGTCCTGAAAAATAGGTAAATGTTTTGCAACTACAAATTTAGGTGGCACTAGAATGACTTGAGCTACCAAACAGGGATGAAAGGAAACTGAAGACAGAGCAGTTTTTCTCTAAAGTATTTTGGATGGAATCGTTTGAATGAAGGACCTTTTTGCCTAAGCAGTGGATAGACTGTGTCTCAAATTCCTGCAGGTTATGTTTTCTTTAGAATTTCTTGCTTCATTTCTAAGCTGCTTTTAATACCTGTGTGAAAAAGGTTAACTTTACTCATATGGACAAAAAAAAACTGCTTTTCATCTCTATGGCAAGTTGAGCTTTTGTATTTATTTTTTAGTGCAAAAAATCATGATAATTTGGATTCTGAATTCATAGAATTGGATGTAGACAACAATTGGGTTTTGGAGCTGCTAGCAGTAGAATCAACTGGGAGGACCCAGTTTCATCCAATTTGTAGCTTGATTTCATCCAGCAAGACACACTTAAGCATAAAGACCTAAAAGTGGTAGGTGTTGTATTGAAATAGCATCGCACTTAGGATGCAATGAGGCATAAAGTAATGCTGAATGCTCTACATTCACTAACACGACATTATTCCAGCATGACACACAATCCGAAGCTTTTGCAATTACAGCTGTGACCCCAAATTAGATTTTAAAACATGTATATATATATGCATTTAAAAATTTTCCCTTCATTTTATCTCCTAATAGTTTAAAAATGCAAATGCTGGTGGCTTCTTAAAATAACTCTGTTCACCCAGAATATCATCTTTCTCCTCAACTGACTCTTCTCTGGACAAAGTCCGGCCTTTCCAGGGATGAGCAGAGCTGAAGCTTAGCTTTTAGGGGATAGAGTTAGGGACTAAGGAGCCTCTGCTTCTGTTATAATAAAGCTCCACTATTTACCTGAAAAGATTAAGTTTCTTTCTCATTGAGTTGTGGGGTTTTTTTTCCCCCCATATAAATTAAAAGCAAAACTCAAGTAACGTTTTTAAAGGCACAATGACAGTGCCGGCTGGGCTGGTAAAAAAGTTGCCCTTCCTCTCCTGTCTCAAGATTAAGTCACAGGGGCTCTTCACTGCCTCGAGGCTATAATTCTGAGCAACAAGAGCTCAGAGTGGCATCGTAACATTTTCTCTGGGCTTGTGGAAGCATTTTCTTTCCCTCAGAAGGTGTTTCACATCACTGGGGGCCCCAGAAAGGGGAGAGCCTCCCCACCTCCATGTGCTGCATCCCCGCAGGACCAGGCCACAAAAGTTGGATTGACATGCATATTGTCTAAATATGCCCGATGTGTGAGCATTTCATTTGTGCCTTATGTCCCACAGCTTCCTGCCTCCCTTAGAAGATTATATAATCACTTATCTTTTCTATTTTTAAAGCAGATTAATTTGATTTAGTAGAAAGGAGACAAGGGAGAAAAGAAAGGAATAATGGGAGAAAGCCAATATTATTTCTTTCAAAGCAGTTTGGTTTAGAGTCATTTTAATGGGTCTGGAAAATTAGAATTGGAAAAAGAAAATCAATTGTGATGCTATATTCTAGTTTGGAAAGGAACATAAATCCACACTGGCACCGACTTCCTAATGCTAGATAATTAGGACTGCTTTGTTCTCATGTGGGAGAGGCAGGGGACTCTTCGGGTTCTTACATCTATTATTATTATAACAATGTCGTGAATACTGAGGATTCTCTGAGGAATACAGGATGTGTACAGGCTGCCTCTGTCCTGGGAGGAAAGGGTAAGCACCCCGTCTGCCTCCTGTCATGTGCGCCTCTGTCCATCCCTCTCCCACATGTTGAGCGTCGGATTAACTCCCTTCATCTCCTTCATCCATGAATATTACCAAAGGTTTTATCCTCAAAAATCACTCTGAAATGGTAAAATAAATGCAATCTATATCTTAGATTTTTATACAGTCTAAAGCTTTAGGAAATTATAGTTTTAAATAGACTCTTTTTAGTTCCTTCTGTTTATTTCACTTTGATAATTGCAGAACAAAAACTAGGTTCACATGACAGAATACAGAAAATGTATTTATGGAGGGTGGAGAAATTTTAACTAGTCATGGTGAGAGGAATATTCTAGAAGGAAAAAGAGGTGAAACAAAGACTGAAGAAACTGTAGATTGTCTAAATTACCTTCTGTGAAGTTGGTTGAAGTGATTTTGAAAAGAAAATGAGAGAAAGAGTGTTGGGGATCAGAGGAATAAAGGAAGAAATGATAGAATTGCCCTCTTGGAATGGAGAAAAAGAAAAAAGGATGAGAAATACCTGTATAATCTCTAGGTAGATATAACTTGTCAGTAAGGCAAATACTTGGTTATGAGAATCAAAGAAGAGAAGAGAGGTTGTGTAGAATGCTGTGGTAAGCTGAAAGTAAGTTCAGAAAATGTCAAAGAAAAACTGCACCATACAGAGTGAAGCAGGCAAGGAAGTCTTTGTTTAAGACTACTGCAGTAGGAGCAAACTGTTGCAATAGTGGAGAGAGACTGGCTTCAACTCCACTGAAATGAAAGGCTGGGAGAGTTTTTAAACACTGAAATAAGCTGTTGGGAAAAGTACTGGAGGAGGTTAGTGAATGTGATTAGGCCGTCTGTGTTTGCTGGTTGTTGCTTATGAAGGTAGGCACCTACCCTCTCACAGACTGAGAGACAAGGTGCAATCTTCCTTGATTACATTGCAAAAGGGTGGCTCCCAAATCCTTGAGAAAGACACTCCTGGGTTAAACAACTGGCTACTGGCTGAGCAAAGATTTCCATCTCAGACTGGGGAGAGAAGGAATTAACATTTGCAAGTTTTTTAAGAAAATGGAGAATAGGGGCCTATAGTTAAGAAAATAAGATGAGTTAAACTGAGGGAAACTTTAAGGCCATTGTACTGATCAGAAAATACCGAAATTGTGAATGTGGGGAATCCCTCAGACCTAACTTTCATTATAGATATACTCTGTTTTATTGAGCTTCTCTTTGTTGTGCTTTGCAGCTAATTGTGTTTTTTTTTTACAAATTGGAGGTCGTCTGTGGCAGTCTTGCATCAGGCAAGTCTATTAGGGCCGTTTTCCCATTATCGTTTTTTTACTTTGTGTCTCTGTGTCATATTTTGATATTTCTTGTAATATTTCAAATTTTTCATTATTGTTACATTTGTTATGATGATCTCTGATCAGTGATCTCTGATGTCATGACTGTCACTGTTTCGGAGTGCCTCAGACTGTGCCCATTTAAGACTGCAAACTTAATTGATAAATGTTGTTTTGTGTTCTGACTGCTCCACTCACTAACTGTTCCCCATCTCCCTCTCCTCGGGTCTCCCTATTCCATGAGACACAACAGTATTGAAGTTAGGCCATTGAGTAACCCTACAAAAACTTCAAAGTGTTGAAAAGAAAAAAATTGTCACATATCTCTCACTTTAAATCAAAAGTTAGAAATGATGAAGCCTAGTGAGGAAGGCACATTGTAAGCTGCGATAGGCCAAAAGTAGGCTTCTTGAGCCACACAGTCAAGTTGTGAATGCAAAGGAAGAGTTTTTGAAGAGAATTAAGAGTGTTACTCCAATGAACACAAGAATGATAAGCAAAGTCACCTTAATGCTGATATGGAGAAAGTTCTAGTAGTCTAGATGGAAGATCGAACCAGCCACAATATTCCCTTCAGCCAAAGCTTAATCCTTAGCAAGGCCCTGTCTTCCATTCTGTGAAGGCTGAGAGAGGTAAGGAAGCTGCAGAAGATTGGTTTGAAGCTAGCAGAGGGTGGTTCCTGAGATTGACGAAAGAAGGCATCTCCATAACATGAAAACATGAGGTGAATCAGCAGTTGCTGATGTAGAGGCGGCGGCAAGTTATCCTGAGGATCTAGCTAAGATAACTAAAGAAGGTGGTTACGCTAGACAACATATTTTCAATGTAGGTAAAACAGTCTTCTGGTAGAAAATGATACCATCTAGGACTTTCATAATTAGAGAGAAGTCAATGCCTGGCTTCAAAGCTTTAAAGGACAGTCTGATACAACAGGAGCAGTGTTGTGTTCATGCCTGCTAACATAGTATCCACTCTGTAGCTCACAGATCAAGGGAATGTTGACTTTCAGTCTTACTCAAAAGGCTATAGCTGCCATAAATAATGATTCTTCTGGCAGACCTGGGCAAAGTCAATTGAAAACCTTCTGGAAAGTATTCACCATTCTAGATGCCGTTAAGGACATTTGTGATTTATGGCAAGAGGTTAAAATATCAATATTATCAGGAATTTGGAAGCAGTTGATTCCAATCTTCATGAGTGACTTTGAAAGATTCAAGACTTCAGTGGAGGGAGCAACTGCAGATGTGGAGATAGCAAGAAGACTAGAGTGGAGCCCAAAGATGTGACTGAATTACTGCAATCTCATGCTTAAACTTTAACAGATGAGAGGTTACTTCTTATGCTTTCTTAAGCAAAAAAAGTGGTTTCTTGAGATGGGATCCACTCCTGGTGAAGATGCTGTGAAGATTATTGAAATGACAACAAGGAATTTAGAATATTACATAAACTTAGTCGAGAAAGCAGGAGCAGGTTTTAAGAGAACTGACTCCGGTTTTGAAAGAAATTCTACTATGGGTAGAATATCAAACAGCATTTCTTGCTACTGAAAAACTGTTTGTGGAAGGAAAAGGCAATCTGTAAGACATAGGTCATTATTGCCTTATTTCAAGAAATTGCCACAGCCACCCCTGCCTTCAACAGCGATCACCCTGATCAGTCAGCAGCACTGAGGCAAGAGTCTTACACCAACAAAAGATTACTATTCACTGATGTGTCAGATGATGGTTAGTATTTTTAGATTAAAGTATATACATTGTTTTTAGACATAATGCTATTGTACACTTAATAGACTACAGTACAGTGTAAACATAACTTTTATATGTGCTGGGAAGCCAAAACATGTGTGTGACTTACTTTATTATGATATTTGCTTCATTATGTTTGTCTGGAACCAAACCCACAATATCTCTGAGATATGCCCATATGTAAAATGGAAACATATGAACCTTCTCCATAGGATTGTCGTATGACTTAAAGAAATTTATATGTATAAAACACTTAGGAAACTGCCTGGGATATAACAAGGGCTGAAGAAATGTAATAGCTAATTATTATTTTTGTTATTATTATTTCTATTAATTATGTGGAGGAGAAAATGAAGGCTAGGAAGGTGCAGGCTCCAACTCAGTGATTAAAATGCATCATTTGTAAATAATCTTTAAGAACAAAGTAGAAATTAAGGGTCAATAAAAGCTTTATTAAGATGATTTATGGCATTAGTTAGGAGGTATTTTCCATTACAGGCAGAGCCATGCACTGGAACCAATGTCTACTTTATCCCTCCAGTTCTTCATGAATATCTTCTGTGTGCATACAGATACAAAGGTATAAAAAGTAAGGCTCAGTTTCTGTTTTCCAGGAGGTCAAAGGGGAATAACAGAGGACAGTTACAATCCAACATTGCAGAGGCAATGACAGAAATATGTACATAGTATTTTATTCTAATCGTCAGTGGGAAATAAATTTACCTGGAATTTTTCTGGGTGGTGGGCTCACTCTTCTTGATAGTAAAATTATACAATGAGAAGACCACAGAGTTCCTGAATTATCTGTAGAAGCTTGAAGGCTGGCTTCAGACTTGGATCCAGTGAATCCAACCTGAAATGCTATTTCATATACCAGCATTTGGTTACTGGCCTCCCTCCATTCTTACAGGAAACATGGTCAAGTTTTACTAGGGGAGCTATTAGGAGGATGGAAATAGTTAGCCCTTTAGTTCAGTGCATACTCTTCAGTATTCCAATGAAATGGGAAAAAAAGAGGAGACTTTTATTACTGCATTGGAGACAGCCCCACAGGCACCCATAGCACAAATGCTGTGAACATAAAAATGGTGGAAAGTCTAAGGGAATGAGAGGGAGTAGGGAAGGGAGTAAGAAGTGGACACTCCTTGACTCAGTGGTAACGCTAATAAATATTCCCTCTGACCAAGCCAGTTTCCTTGGACTGGCACTGAGAACATTTCCGCCACGTTTTCTTCTGGTTTCATAGTAACAAGAACAAGAGAATCCATGACTTTTCAGCATTTTTGCTGCATTTCTGAATGAATGCAAGTGTAGTCATCCTCTTAACTGCATCTGGGGTAGGCTCTTGACTTCTCTCATGAGTTACAGAAGGAAGAATGGTGCTAAGGAAACACATGCCCGTGGCTAGTCATTCAACACAACTCAGTAGTAAAAGGACATATGGACCTCCCTGCCTCCAGTCCCCTAAGCCTTTGCAACTAGACAGGAAGAAAGGGGTCAGAGATAATACATTATCCACAAAGGGCAAAGAAGAGGCTATACTGGTCAGAGATTGTACCCAGGAGTCAATGGTCCATATCTTGTACTCATGACTCTAGACTGAGTCTAAGCAAGCTTGGAGCCACCCAACACTTAGCCCAACCTATCTAATCAAGAGTGGCCTTTCTAATTCATTTACTCTTACCAGCACCACCATCAGTCCTGATTATCTCTGTCACATTGACTGATGGGCAATCTGTCTCTAACACTAGTATGGCCTAGGGGACAGATTAGCCATACTTGATTATCTGCACAGAGTAATAATTTTCCTTTTGTAATATTTTCATGTAAATCTTCTTTAACCGAGGAACTTGGTTTTGAATCTCCAGTCTCTTATGAAAATAGTTTAGACTCCTCAGATCAGAGAACTCCTCAGATTAAATGTCAAGATGCTTTCATTTACCTACCCTTTGTATGATTTTGGCTTCATGCACCTATCAAAGTGATCCAAAGCAGGGAGGGTGGGGGAGAAACTTGGAGAATGGAAAGGCAGAAAAACCTAAGAGAAAGAATCTCTTTCCCTGAAATCTGAAAGCCTCTGAAGTCTGTGCTTTAGCTTAACTCTTGGCTAACAAATGCTCCCTCTACATCCAGACTAGCACTGCCAAATCATTAATTGTAAAACATTGGAGAAACCTTCAGCCATAAAAGGAGGCTCTAAAGAATATCTTTGAAGAGAAAGTAAAGGGGAGGGTTTGCCTTACTCTTGCCAGAATATTCAAACCTTGCATTTTCCTTACATTGAAAGCCAAACCTACAAGCTTACTCTGATGCATCAACATAGGATGCAGTGTGGAAGGGTACTTATGTGTGGAAAATTCCAATTTCAAGGAACTAGGTAACATTGCTTTAGTTTCACAAACCCACAAGTCTGGATGCTTTAGACAGTAGGAATAAAATTATCTTCCCTGACTTGTGCTCCTTTCTTTAGTGTATGATGGTGTACATGGACATGTTTACACACACACACATACACACACACACACACACACACACACACACACACACACACAACAGGTTAATGCAGTCTCTGGAATGCAGAAGACAGAAGTGCCAGACATGTCCAAGGAAGGCCAGAGAGCACTTTATTCCAGTTTTGTCCAGGGTATCACCTTGTTTATCTTTGGCTTTTCATTAGAGCTGCTGCTAAACCCCTGAAATCCATCTTAATATTTAAGCAGGATGGAGCCCAGATAAACGAGCAAACTAGGGGTGGGGTCCAAACCAGACACTGTTCTTTGGGCCTGGGAAATGTTACTCCCTAGTGTGTTGGGATAATCAAGCTGATTAATTACATATGCTTTGAAGGAATAAGTAAAGTTTGCTGTTTTTCAAATAAATTCCAGTTATCAATATGTTTTTCTTTTCTTGAACATAGATGTTTGCTGCTTATTCTTGTCAGTGTATAGAATATTTTCCAGGTAGTTATTACAGATATCTTTAAATCAATAGTTAATAATATGATATAGTTTATATTTCACATTTGAAAGAAATAACAGTGTCTAATTATTTTCATAGCTCTTTTTGAAAAGGTATTGTGTTGATATACAAAGGCAAATTATTCCTGAACTATTTGTTTGAAAGGAAAATTGACTTTTTATGCCATGAGATAATCAGTTTGGATTAGTTGCTATGGAAACTTTAATATTGACTGGGCATCCTTCACTAAACGATAAATCTTCTAGTCCATCTTTATATATAGCTTATCATTTAAATTAGCTTGATCACTAATGTAAGCTGTTGTTTCTTCTTGCACTGCAGGTGGAAAGAGAGCGATTTTAGGTTGCACTTTAAACATGGTAAGAAGATGAAATAAAAGAATACACTTTTTAAATGATAGGAGGTTGTAAATAAGGTTTTGTCTCCAATAGGCTAAGTAGAAATTTCATGAGGCAGAGCCTGCTGCACAGGCTGAAAATAAACATAACAACTCATACAATATTAGACCCATAATTCTTCCTCTGGAGAAGTGAAGGGAGTTTTCTACCTTTTAAAAGTTAGAAATTCTGATCGTCCCTTTGTGTGCTTAAGTTGTTTTTAATAACAGCCTCTAATTATTCTCTCACTTGAAAGGTTGAGCCACCTCCTGCTGGATTGTACTATGAGTCATAACAACCTCAGCAACTCTGTCTAAAGTAACAAGCTCCAATAGCAAATATCCACAAAATTAATTATGTGGGGGAAAATAATAATAATGCAGGAAATGTACATTAAGCCTCCGATAAAAATGAAGAAGCATCAAAATCTAATACATTATTTTGAAAGGCTTACACACACACACAAAAATAATTAATAGTCATAGGAAGGGCTAATATTGGTGATAAGATTGCATTTATCGTTGTTGTCTTTCAACACTTTGGCTTGCGTAGGATGCTTAAGCAAGAACAATTGCATTGTAAAAGAGGTCCTGATACGTTGATGACGCAAATAGGATGATTTAGACTGTTGTAAACCACCTAACTGCTACTTTTCAAGTTAGCTGATGTAACAAATGTGAGATTTGCTGGTATTGATACTCCCTGCGTTTCCATCTGCCTTGCAAACCATAGCAAAACAGTTTTGTTTTGTTTTTTTTCCCGTCAATAACTTCTCTTCTTCTCACATGAATAATCTGAGAAAAAGAGGTTTGGAACAAGAACATGCTTATTAACAAAAGGAAAAAAGGGTGACTATTTCCATTAAATATTGTTTCTCTTTCCTGTATCCTCACAGTAATATTGCAAGGGTGCTAGCAATTGTTGCTTTAACTCAAGGGATGAATGTTTATATGTAAGAATGAATCATCAGTATTTATGAAAGGCCAATTTAAAATCTCAGTTATTTGTTTTGGTATAAATGGTATTTATGACAAGGATGCATGTTCAGAACCATTCCAGTGCATGTATATTTTTGGTTAGAGTTTGGTGAGAGACCACATAAAATATCTTTACCATCAAGCCATTTTAGTCAGACTACTAACTGGCTAATTGGTTAATTAGTTATAGCGAAATGAAATAACCAGTTCACTCTAAATCTAAAATACAGTTATTTTGGATTTGGTTCCAGATTGGCAGGGTTTGATGCTAATTGGTGGTTGTATTTGTTTGCTATGGCTGCCATAACAAAATACCCCACACTGGATGGTTTAAACAACATATATTCATTTTCTCACACTTCTGGAGGCTAGAAGTCCAAGATCAAGGTGTCAGCAATTTTTTTTTTTGTCTGAGGCCATTCTTCTTGGCTTGCTACCTTTTCCACATGTTCTTACATGGTCTTTCCCTCTGTGTGTTTGTCCTGATCTCTTCTTCTTATGACACCCATCAAATTGGATAAGTCCCATCCTATAGACCACATTTCAACTTCCTTACCTCTGGAAGGACCCTGTCTCCAAATATAGTCACAGTGTGAGGTACTGAGGACTAGCGCTCACACGTGTGAATTTTGGAGGGACACAGTTCAGCCCACAGCAGCAGAGATTAGGGTTAATACCTTTTGTTAACCTAACTGTTGAGCTTTTTTCTCAACTGTTGGTAACAGGGGCTTTATATATATATTCATTAATATCAGCATGTTAATAAATAATTAATACAAAACAAATAGTAGAAAGATACAAGAGAACATAAGAGAACATTTATCTAATATCTGGGTAAATTGGACTTTGAAACATTTACCCAGTCTCTTGGAATTGCTGTAACCAACTGTTTTATTACTTAATTTCTTGTACAGATATTTACTGTAAAATTAAGTTGACTTAAATGGATTTTATTTTCTTTTGAAAGTCTGTTCTCCATTTCATAACAGTACTTGCAGTGATTAAAGGGCCTCCAGAGGCTCTAAAAAAAAGAATAGAAAATGACTATTCAATATAACACATTACAATTGCAATGAAATTGAACTTTTTAATCCTTTTTGAAAACAAGAATGTAATTTGGAATTATTATTAGTAGAATGATATATCTGGAAAATTACAGAGCATAAATGTACCAACCCATGCTATTAATGAAATTTCTAGAAAGTAAACAGTAGCTGTCTTTGGGAAATTGTAGTGTTTAGTAATACAGTTCTATTCATATATAACAATTGCTAAAGGCTTCCCAAGTTTTCATCCATTACTGAAGCACCTCAAGTCTAGGGTAAAACCTGGTATCTGCTTGATAACACAGAGCAATTTAGCATGTCTATCCCAGTTAGGAAGTGAAAGTGATAAAAATACAAACAAATGTTATGCTGTGTGAAATTCCATCTAGCCCAGAGGGTGACTTATAGCTGAAATTGAAATGTTCAGTTCACATTCATGCTACTGAAACAGAGGACAGGCTATAGATTCAGACAAAACAATGAGCCAAATAAAACTGTAGACATTGCACAGTGCAATAATTATTTTAAAACTTTTGAAGTCTTCCTCTGTCTCTGTATATCCTAGGTGGAGTGGAACTTTGCTTCAGCAGCCACTGGTCCACAAAAAGTATCATTTTGTTCTTTTAGTTAAGAGGGCAAAATGCCATTCAGATGCCAAATAGTTCTACAGCCTTTTTTGGAGTTGTGTTTTCAATCCACCAAAATATGTTTTTGGTGCAGTTGTTACATTGAGAGTGGGTTGTGAGGACAAAGGCTACTGGCTTTGGGATTGCAGCCTGACTTTAATCAGGATAGAATTCTTTGAGACTTATTGAAAATGTGCATTTGTTTGCATCAGCTTTGCTTTCTATTTATCATAGAAGAAATTCTTTGTTTAGGTATTCAAAGTTAAGATGATTTGAGACAGATGAAAGTCTGAGATTATAGGAGGAAGAAGAAATGTAGTTTCATGGAACCAAAATACAAGGACAATACTTTCTGCAGGATGAGAGAGAAAAACAGCCAGTCTATTACCTCTTAAAACTGTTATTCTACATGCTTCCATTGGTGGATGGGGGTCTTAGTAGTCTCAACAGGCAGAACCTTACCACTCAGGAGACAGCCACACTTGAATACGTAATGGACTTCTGGAGATATGTTGAGTGATTCCTGATGTGTGATACCCTCTGTCTCTCCTTTTTGGCCAAGCTCAACACAGAGCATAAAGGCCTAGGAGGAACACAGTTGAATTATCAAAACTCATTTCTCAAAGCTGTCGATGAAGATTGTATGTTGTTAATACCATGAAGATTAGTTATTTAGTGGTTGCTATTAATTGCCATTCAAACTTTCCATTTCAAAAGATTGAGAATAGGCATGTGCATTTAAAATTCTATTTAGGGCAAATACTTCATGGTAATCAAGCTAATTTTGATGTACAAAAATGGCAAATGATGATAGTTTTAACCAATTATCTGATATATCTATAAATGTTGGTCATTTATTTGAATGATTAAAAATACTAGGTGTTCAATAAATTGTGTTGAGTTGAATAAATGAACAGTTCACAACACAATGTTACTTTTCCTTCAGCAGCAGTTTCCTACTCCTTAAGCCTAAATTTTATGGATACTTTACTTAACTAAGTCTGTTTTTTCATTTGTTTTGTGTCAGTAGCCTTCTGTATTTTAAAATGAGGTCCTGCTATTTTACAGAACTAAATCTAAGAGACAGTAGGAGAGCATAGGTTTTGCCATCCTAGTGACTGATTTGAAACTCAGCTCTACCACTTAGTTTGACAATACTTTAGTGCTTCAGATTTTCCACAGACGTATAATGCAAACAATAACAGCCTTGGAAGGATTAAAGGCATTAATGTATGCAAAGCGTTTAGAACATTGTCTGGCACATTAAAGGTGTTAACTCTGGTTAGCACCCCAGTAACCTGAAACTGAGCCTTCCTTTTGTATCTGTATCTATCATTCCTACTCTTGACTAGATGATTTCTTGACTGCACATGAGGGAACTTTAGGGCTAGAACTAAAAAGAGAGAGAGAGAGAGAGGAAGAAACATGATTTTCATGGAAATAATCTAAGGCAAATTACTCTTACACACTGCTGAGCTATACCTAATGATTAGTCCCCAGGCTGATCCATCATCAGTAGTTTGTAGCCAGTTTGTTTCTTACCCTAGAGTAAAGCTGAAGGCACTTCTTTCTTTAACAAACTAGACATTCATTAAAGTAAGCAGGGGACTAGAGGATTAATTGCTATTGTAAAGTATAATGAATGTTACAAAAGCCATGAGCTTACTAATAAAGAAAAAACACAATTCTTCCTAAAAGGTAAAACAGAAGAACATCTTTTTGAAGAAATGTACTTAGTTATAGTAGAAAAAAAAACTTATGAAATTCTATTCTCCCTTTCTAGCTATGCTCAGAATAGAGTAAACTTGAGGGCAACCCTTAGTCATCTTCTCAGAAGTCAGTCCCACCAAAGCTGAAACTGATTTCTCTCCAAATTTTATAGCATTTCCATTTTATTTTTTAATCCCACTTCCTGGGTGTCCCATTAATACTGCCCACTTCTAAATATTCTTTTTTCAATGTCAGTTCATTTGCCTATGCTCAAGTTTTGAATATTATTCTTGATTTCTTCCTTAACCCTTATATCCAGTAAGTCACTAGTCATCTTACTCTAATACCATAATAGCTCTAAATGAGCTATTTCTGTACAGTTCTCTATATTTTGGTATTATAGTTAAAAACTTAGCCTCTAGAATTAAATAATCCGTGTATAAACCCTAATTCTGGCATGTGATCTTAGGTCAGTTCCTCATTTGCAAAACAAGAATGAAAACATTACAGAGCTTTACGGTTGTAAATATGAGTGCCTTAGTGCCCGTAAGGGCTTGACACCATGCCTGCTCCAGAAGGCTTCGGTACACGGTGGCTGTTACCCTTACTGTTGTTGTTTCCATTGTCACCACTCTAGTCAGTTCCCTACTGCTTCTTTTCTGAGTCACAACAGCAGTGTTTCCACCTTCAGCCTCTCTCATCATGGGTTATCCTGTATAACACTGTGGGACTAATCTGTTGACTCTGTACTGCTTGCCAGATTACTGTCTGCCCCTAGAAGGCCATTCTGGGGAGAACAGAATCATCTGGCCATCTCTGGAGAGGTTGTCCATTCTGCCTCAGCCTCTCTAGCATGTTCTTACACTCTTACCTGATGTCTTTATTGGGGTGTACACCATTTCCTAGATGTGCCAGATGCCTCCCTGCTTTTCAGTTTTGCTTATACTGTGCTTTCTGTTTGGATGCCTTTTACCATTGGCAATTGTTAATATTTAGTCATTCTTTAAATGCTACATCGAATAGCACATCTTTCATTGAATCTTCTTTAGGTTTCAAGTCAGAAGTGATCCTTTATTGCCTTCGTTCAATTGATCTTCTATAACATTCTGTACTTCCTTTGGGTTGCCTGTCTTTTCCATGATGTATCATATACTGTAGTTGTGGTTATGCTGCTCACCTCTCCGTGACTCCAAGGTAAGCTTCAAATGGAGGGATCCTATGTCCTAAACATTTTGACCATGTAGATCAGTGATTCCAAGAATGTAGAGAAGGTACCAGTGGTGACATGAAATGTGCTTTTAGGTCGTCCTCAGTTAGAGATTTCAATAACACTGAATCACATAGTAAGAAATGTATAACTTTTAAAAAGTCCTTATGGTTCCATCAAGAAAGGGCCCCCTATTTAGTGCTGTCTCTAAAACCTCTCTAATAACTATTAAATTTTTTAAAATAAAATTGAATAGGCTCCAGATTCAGAATCTTCATAAATCAGCCGTCTCTAGCCAACACTTCAACAATTCTGTTTTGTTTCCATTGTATACATTTTTCTAGTTAAGAAACCATACTGACTGAGTAACAGTACAGCTGGTATGGGGATTTGGCAGAGTAACTGAAGATATTCTAGCAATGTCCAAAGGCTGTCCTGTAAGGTCTGGCATAGTGCCCTGTCATGGTAGACCCTGAACAGATGTTGGTCATTCTCCCATTCCGTAATACTTCAGAAGAGAGTTTTGCAAAAAGGGGCCACTAGTTCTTATCTTTCATTACAAGAAGAAATAATCTAATAATCCCCATCATTATCTTTTTCATCATTCAAAGTTCCCAGACTGGTCTCCAAGCTACCATTTACAAGCAGATTGATTCCCCTTAGCCTCTTCTACATAAACACTCCACCACTGCAAGGTGCTGGGAGACAGTCATGAATTCGTGTTAAAATACTCAGACTCTTCTTTATGCTGTTTGCACAAACCCTGAGGAGAAGGACTGAATGAATCTTATCTTCCTTTGCAAGTAGTTGACTGTAATGAGCTTACTTAACATCAGAAAGAAGATTGTTATTGCTATGGACTAAATTGTGTCTCCTCAAAATTCAGTCCTAACCATCAGGGTGATAGTGTTTGGAGATGGTACCTTTGGGAGGCAATTAATGTCAGATGAAGTCACAAGGGTGATACCCTCATTGATAGGATTAGTAGCCTATAAGAAAAGGCATCAGAGACTTTGTTCTTCCTTTGGAATGTGAGGACACCGAGAGAAGATGACTGTGTAAAAAACAGGAAAAGCATCCTTACCAGAACCCAGCCATGCTGGCACCCCGATTTCAGACTTTCAGCATCTAGAACTTTGAGAAAATAAATAATTTTCTGTTGTTAAAGCCACCCAGTCTGTTTTTGACAGCTTATGGCCTGAGGACCATAGGCTCAGAATATTTCCCTATTCCCAAAAGAAGAGGATGTGGCCTCTGAAAAACATATGCAAGCATCTAAAAGTGCACGTAATACTTAAATTGGGAAAACATTTCTACTGAATACTAAATACTGAAATAATATTAAAGACCTGAGTACGAAGGAACCACTGTGGCTCCATCTTCTATTTTAAGACAACTGGATACACGTAAGTGGATAATACAACCTACTAAAAGGTCATTCTAAATATTATTAATTCAAAAACCATCTTATATAACATGAGGAATTGTCTCTCTTTTTTTTGTCTTAATCTGTTCTGTCATCTGAGTCAGCCATTGTTCATCATGAAAATACCCTGAGTCACACCTGCATCATAGCAGATCATGATATCCAATGACTGAAGATGACATAGGAAGGGCTGGGTCCTTTGCTGACATGTGTCTTCCTGGCAGAGCCAGCATCTTCCATAGTGTCATTAAGCCACCTGCCACTCAGTTACCTTTGCTTCTTTGTTAATTTTATTCTACCGCTACATGTTTCATTAAGAAAACATAAAGAGATTAACAAGAACAACAACAAAAATATTTTAACATTGCTATTGGTCTAGGAATTAAAAGTATTTGGCCAAATGATTCTATTTCTTCATTAATGTCAACTCTTCAAAAATTCTAATTTTAATAAATTATTTGATTAAATGGAGAAAATAAATCCAGAAGTTAATTTATATATGCTAACAAGAAATCACAGGGTTTTTTCCACATTGGTGTTACCTTCGAAAGAAACAGACTTAAAAAATATGTTTAACCAATATATTACTGCATCTTCAGCTAAAATGTAATTTTGGATAACATGTGGGAAATACAAAGTGGATCTAAATTCTTGTGTTCTAGATGATATAAAATATTTTTGTGTGTATTGACTTGATGATACTTAAGGTTAAGAACATTTCTTTATGTTTTAAATAAAAAGTAAAAAGTTAAAACGGTGATGGAAGGAAGAATGACATAAGCAAACTGGCTGAATAAGACATTTCTTCACATGTAACACTCCCCAACAACAATAATTTTGCATCTACCCACAGATGGAAATACTTTCATGGGAGATTTGGGATCTAGGTAGGAGATAGTGACGTGATATGTATATATAGAAAACCCTAAAGGCTCTACCAAAAAAACCTGTTAGAGCTAATAAATGAATTCAGCAAACTTGCAGAAATCAGCATTCAAAAATATCTGAAAGAGAATTATTAAAGAAAACGATCCCACTTAAAAAAACAAAAACATTAAAATACTTAGGAATAAATTTAACCAAGATTATGAAAGATCTGTATCCTGAAAACTATAAGATTTTGATGAAAGAAACTGAAGACGTCACAAATAAATGCAAAGATACCCCATGTTTGTGGATCAGAAGAAATAATATTGTTGAAATGTCTGAACTACCCAAATCCAAAATATAGGTTCAAAGGGTCAAATACAAATTTCCAGTAATAAGATGAAAAAGTATGTGGACCTAATATTAAGTATAGAGTCTGGTTAACAGTACTGTATTATATGTTTTGAAAGTTGCTAAGAAAGTATATCTTGAATGTTCACATTACAAGAAGTAAATTGTAATTCTGTGAGATGATGGATATGTTAACTAACTTTATCCTGTTAATCTTTTCACAATATATACATGTTATCAAGTTGCCATGTTGTACACCTTAAACTTGCACAATGTTACATGTCAATTATCTCTCAGTAAAACTGGAAAAAAAATAATGGAAATAATTTCTCACATCAGAGATCAGATGCTGGGTCTGGGGATTTATTCATGGTTAGGACATTTTGAAGTGCCAACTCTATTTTGCTTTTCCTCCCTACTAAGAAAACTTGTTGGAGACTTTCTTCTAACATTTTGAGATCATATAATGTGACACAAGAGACTAAGATAGGAAAACCAGATGGAATTGTGTTTATTTTTTTCTTATAGGGATTAAGGTAAATTGGTACATAGAAAAAGCAGACCAAAACTAGTAAACTCAGATTCTAAGTGTCACTCAACAGAAAATAATGTTGACAATCAAAAATTGAAAAATATATTTCTACCTCAAAATACTGTCTCAGGAATAACTTTACTGTATAATGTTTCATGTGACAGCTTCCACTCAGAAGTTAGTCTTTGGAGTCACAATTTTGGAAGCATTTCTTTGATGAGTATTATAGTCACAGTAATTGAAGTGAAAATATTGTTTAATGGCAACCATCTCTCTTAACACCATAAAAACACATAAAAATGGTATATTAGACCAGTGCAGAAGCAAAGAAATATAAAATCTAAATTATTTCTGTCTTTTGCACACAAGCAATTTTTAAGAGCTGGAAATTAGTATTTCAAAGCCTTAGTTTTTGTTGTTGCTGCTTTTATTTCTGTATTGGTAGGTTTTGAATATTGAGACTATCATTTTATTTTAAAATTGATTTGACTTAAGGTTAAAGGTAATATATTTTTCCTTCTACTTTTACAATGCTTAAGTTGTCACACCTAGCAACAAGAGCATTGCTGGTATTTTTTGGTGGATAATATTAGTCAACCAAAGCAGAAGTGGCAGAAGCATTCCAGCCCAGAAAATTCCCAAGAAGAGGCTAAATTATGAGGAATCTATATCTAAAATTACATTAGTGTTCTCCAACTACAGGAAACTTGCTAATAGTGATGTTCATTAATTTTATCTCCTTTGGTTCATTAATTTTATGTTGTTGACTGTGAAAATGACACTGTGCTTCCAGCCTGAAGATTATAAGTCTTCCTTTGCAATTTTTTTCATTATCACACTGGTCCAAATTAGATTAAACTACATTCATGGCATATGAGCAAAACTGAGTAAATAAAGTTTGTATTTTATGAATGAACCAAAAGGATTACCGATTAAAGAGAACAAGACACTAAAAATTCTTCTATGGGAAAATATGTTGCCCTTTTCTTAATGAGGCTGCAACCAGGGGCAACAAGACTTATGTCTGATAACAATCACATTCAGATCAAATGAGATTGTGCAAACATAAAACCATAGTAATATGATCCTGTTTTATGCACCAAGAGATTGGGTTAGGGCAAGATAGACAAATCATTAGTCAAGAGCATATTTTGCTAAAGATCGAGATCTTTGGGGCACACAGTATCATTTTCTTCATGTCCTTTCCAAGCCTGTGTCTATCTATGGAGGAAAAATGGATATCTCCCCGCTAAGACAATGACAGAAATAGGCTGTGGCTATGCGTCTGTGTCCAATCAGCAGCAACATGCATAGTAATATGCAGCACAGCTTGTGTAATGAAGTTCCCAGCGTGCAGTCTGGAAAGGTGTCCTCCAGTGTGTAAGGTGATTTATTTCCTCTGTCAGGAGGCAGGACAGCCAGGACTTGTCCTTCCCTACCATACCTGCAAAAATACTCTGTCATCTTGGGAAGTGGTAATGGACTCCGCGAGAGCTGTACCGGGGCATTGTTTTGAACCCTTCATTTAGCTGGGCTATTTCCTGTGCCTTTTAATTCTGTGACTGCAGCATTAAAGGGGATTTCTTCAAAAACAAAGCAATCTCTAAGGAGAAGGGCTACCACATTGTAATATTGCCTTGAAAGCAGTATTTATAGTGACGAATAAAAACACTTTTGCTGTGGCAAAAGTATACAGAAAATGAGAGGAAACAGCTTTGTGTATAATTTAACAACTTTCTCTATAGTCAGAGTGAAAGAAAAACAAGATTTGTGTTTGCTCCTTAGGATTATTGAAATCTGTACATTTCCAATAGCCGTGATTTCTAGTGCTAAATTGTAGCTATGAACCATACTATATTAACTACATTAGCTCTTAACTATAGTTTTTCTTAGCTATTTATATTAGATTATGATCTAGAATTTTAATTTCCTTTTAATCTTTTATATATATACGGAGTTTTGTCCATCAATAGCTATTATTTCCAAACCAGACCTTTATTTATTTTTAAGTAAGACAAAAATAAGGGAAATGAAATTTAAAAGTGTAAACCAAACAATTCTTTTTCATTTCCAATTGTTACACTCATTAAATAACAAAATGTGTTCTATTTTTCAAAAGATGAGAGAATCAAGAGAATAAAACTGATCTCCTAATATTGGTATCAGTTATTTGTTACCAAGATTTTTTATATCAGGTGTTTTTATAAATGCTTTACATTATATGTTTCCTCACATAATTTAGTATTGAGAAAAGCTTCATTATTTGTTTTTAGAAAATGCATCTTACAGTATGTATCTCCAGCATTTCAAAAATCTGTATTTTGAAGTGTTAGTAAGAATTTCTTTTGGGCAACTTACAAGTGGAAATAAGGTGTGATTTGTCTATAAACGAAACAGTTATCAGTGCTGGAAGGCTAGTATGGGAAAAATTTTTCTTCTAAAGAAAGAAAAAAGAAATACAAAAAATTATCTTAATGTTCAATTGAAGTATTTCTGATGAAAATTTTATATGAGACTTCTTTCTAATAAGTTTATCTTAGAGAAGCATGGTAGTTACTTGGCCAAATTCATTGAAGAAGCATAGTGTCACGGCAAGATCTCAGCTGGCACGTGCTTGGGTTTAGACTCAGTTTCATCTAGAGCTCCACCACTTTCTAGTGCATGTCTGTGGATAAGTCACTTTCTTAGGCCTCAGATTCCTTGTCTCTAACATAGGTATAATGATTTTTTTGGATGTTGTGATCCATACGGCTTTACAAATCTCAATTAGTTAATTTTGTGGAAGATTTGGCACAGCACCTGGCACCTAGGGTGTATATTTGATATACATACTGCATTCAGTAAGCCTGTCTGTGTCACTTTAAATTTTGCTGCACGTTTCTGTACTTTGCTACTTTCTGTGGGTTCAGATTCTAGGCTTTAAGTTCTACAGAGCTACTGTGGAGATCATTTTGATATCTTTCTGATGTTCTTTCAGGAATTTTAGTCAAGTAACATCTTATTTTGTCTTCAACAAACTTATTACTTACCATGTAGGGCTTGATAGGAAACTGTTTTAAAGGTTAAATCAGCTCCTTCCATTTGGATAGCTCCAAGCATTGTCTTTGAATTATCTGAGTGATCACTTATGCCTATGCATGTAAATAGTTTTAAGCTTAAATCTAAAGGGAGGATGAAGAGCTGGGAAGAGCAGTGAGCTAGCCTTATTGGAATTTCTATTGATGGTGATTGGTGTTACTCTAAAATGAAAAGGCAAAAATGTAAAATCAAGAGGGGTTTACCTTACTCTTCAGAACCTATTTTGTCTTTCTCTATACTCTTACTTCTATTGGACTCTTACTTTGGCCAGAAGATTTTCACACACTAGCTCATTTAATCCTTGCAGTAAGCTTGTGAGTATATGTCATTAATCATCTTTTAAAGGAAACTGCATCTTTGAGAGGTCAGGTAGCTTTCTCAAGGTCACCCAGTGATGAGGGAAGAACCAGAACTCAAACCAGTCTTGCCTCACTCCATGCCACAATTCTTTACTATGCTGTAAAAACCTCTTCCATTTCTCTTCCTTCTCCTCCTTGGCCTCCTCCTCCTCTGTATTCCTCTCTCACCATCTCCACCTCATTCCCATCTTCTCCTTTAGGTAATCATGGTGTAGAATGAAAAATAAATCTATGTCTTTTCAAATTTATGTTTAATTATACTTTAATTGAAAACCACTGAATAATCCCTTTATTCCATTTTGTAAAAAAATATGTCACTACTGTAAGTTGAATGTTAGATTTACATCGTTTCTCACCATTAATGACTTTGAGGTGTAATCAGTTTCTGTGACTGAGTAGATTCAATCTGGGGTCAAATTATTCTTCTATGGTGAACAGAGAGATTAAGACTATACACTAATAGCAAAGACGACATTGAGGTTAGGGTCTAGAAGATCAGAATCAGGTTGTGTGGTCCAAAATGAGATGCATAATATCCATTGACCTGTTATGTCAAAATCAGGGACCTAGGAGGACAGAGTTAGACTGCTACCTAAATCAGAAACATCAGGGATTGCAATCAAGAAGACAAAGAAAATATTATAGGTCAGCATCTCATCAGAAGGTATAGCAGGGGAAAGAGGACTCTTGGAAAATTGTGTAACTTCCCTGACACTTAGCTTTCTTATCTTCAAATATGGATATAACTCCTTAAGTTGTGACATTTAGACGTACTGCATGAAATGCACCCAACAGTTCCTAACATATGGCTATAACCCAATAAATAGCCCTACAAGGGAAGAAAATCCTAATGTTTTGAATACTTGGATATGACTTGGACTCATAGTTTAAAATTTTCAATAAAACAATGTTCCTTAAACACCAAAGCGTTCTTCTGCTCAACGCAGGCTACCATGGCCATTCATGTGTCATTGCCCTCATGTCCGCATGAGTGTCCAGACCCCAAATGTCAATGTTTGTTTACATAAATGAGTTAAAAAGTTTCTCTCACACACACACACACACACACACACACACACACACACACAATGAATATACATGCATATAATGAAGGTGTATATTTCTAAAATTTGATCTCTGATGTTATGGATTCATAAGAAAGAAGAGAAATTTGCTTCTTAGACTATAATTACAAATAAATCAGTTTAAAAAATCTGAAATGGTTAATATTACTTAAAGTTATACATGTTGAACATAACTACTCTCTTTGAGACTTAGGGCATAGATGTGAGCTGTGACTAGATGAAAAACCAATAAAATTAAATTACATGTTTACTCAAATATCTTCTGAAAAAGTCATGCTCTGCTTTACTTGTGCCATTCTCTGTGCTAAAATGCCTTTTCCTGTCTAATGTTGACCAACAAAATCCTGCTTATACTTGAGTTCAAGTGTAACTTCTGTGAGGACTTCCTTAACTGTCCCCTGCACAATTAACCATTTCTGTGTACCTTTGGCCTCCATCCCCTCCATCCAGTAGTTCATACTTCTGTTTTAGCACTTAGCAAAACTGTATTACTCTTGTTTGTCTCTGATGCCCTAATTAAATAGTGAGTTGCTTAAAAACTAGGATTCTGTCTTTTCCATCTCCTGATCCTTGAATCCTAGCACATTGCCTGCCTAACATAATACATTGTAGAATCCTAGAGGTATATGTTGAGTAAATGGATTAAAGAGTTCTGTGAGACAATTCCATGGTTCACCCAGAATTGTAGTCTATATGGAATGTGGCCTTGAGGGTGATAAAGCATGGTGGTCTGTGTCATCTCTGAGGGGATTTTAAGTTCCTTGAACTAAGGATCTGAGAAATTTTCAAAAATGTTAAAGTAGTACAATTAACGGAGTCTTTTAAAAATTTTTTTTAGTTGAAGTATAGTCATTTTACAATGTGTCAATTTCTGGTGTTCAGCATAATGTTTCAGTCATACATGTGCATACATATATTTTTAATACTGATGGTATCTATTTTCATTTAAAGTTTTAAATTGATAAAATTATTATTTAAGTATTTTCTCTCTTTGAAATGAAGTAGTGTGAACAGAATCTAGGATATAACAGCTGAGTGGTGAGTGGTGTCATGGTACAGTCACTTAATTTGTTCATCAACCAAGCACCCCTAGAAACAATGATGGTTGAACATTATACAATTCCAAATTTTTATTCTTAGTCACGTACCAGTTTTTAGCTATAATGTGATGTTGATGAAAGACAGGAAACATAACAAAAGATGAAACAAAGATGAATAAGGAGAATATAACTACAAAATTGTCTAAAGATGGTCTTTATTTGCTTTCATATGATCAGAATTCTCAGTTGCTTTCATCTTGAGCAGAATCAAGATGTCTCTAGTCCTGCACAAGCTAATGCTAAAAGGAAAAAAAATACAATGATGAATATATATGATTTGTATTCTTATGTGCTAAAATGAAGACTCTAAATATCCATTATGTGTCATTTGTGGGATGTGTTTGCAAACAGCCTAAACTTTTAAAATCACTTGTAGGGAAAAGAACAAAAATTATATTTTAAAAAGTTTTTAATGAAAGATGTAAAAATTCAAAATTTTAATTCAGCCAAGAATTCTTGTCTATTAGATGAAAAGAAAGTTATATTTCAGTCTGCATGCTAATAGACATTGTCTCCCAATTCACACATGATATGTTATTTTATAAATTTGTTCAAAATCAAGATTTTTTCATAAAACAATTAGGTTAAAGTAAATTAAATATTATGAATGATTTGTTAAGTGGGAAAGGTTGAATTTTTTCTTTCCATGCTATAAAATTTATCAGAATATGACAATCAGTTTTATAATCTTTTCTAACATGCTAATACAAATTTTTTAATCTTCTTAAAATAACCTTTTTGTCACATTCCGTATACCCGTAAAGTTATAATGGGATTTTAAAAAATAATAAGAAAGCTCTTCAAAATTAAATGCTTCTGTAAAAGGAAGTTATGAGTTAAAAATTGGGAAAACTCCCGTGTAGTTGAGGATAGAATTTGAGGATACATTTGGATCCTATTCCATTGACTTCCACTCCAAAGGCCACAACATGTTTCTGGTCTTCTAACCATAGAGGGTTTTCAATTAGACTATAAAGGAGAAGTCATAATTGGATGCTGTAAAAACTCTATTAAAATTTTGAATAATGTACAATGAAGGGATATTGTGTAACAGATGTAGTCAAATTTGCTGATGATTCACTCAGGGGAACTGCTTTAGGAAGATTAACTTCTGTCTGTCTGTCTGTCTGTCTACCTATCTGTCTATCCATCCATCCATCCATCCATCCAGCTAGCTATCTACCATCACATCTATTATCTATCTATCTCTCCACATACATATCTGTCTCTATGTTCTAATAAACCCACCAAGCTAACCATTCGCAGCTGCTCACCACATCTGAGCTGCTTACATTTTGAGCAAGGTTTAGAGGCAGGGATGTAATTAGGATACAGCTGATTGGTATGGAATATTTATACTAAACCACTGGAAGGACACTATTTAATGACTTTCATTGTTAGTTTAGTTATGATTTCTGAGTGTTCAAACAATAAAGAGCAATTTTAGAAAATGCCCCCTCATTTCTCTTCCCATTACATTTCTTACATTTTCTCTAACTCAAGCCCAGTGCCCTACTGACTCTTACTTCTCCAGAAAATACACTTCCTTGGAGACTTTTGTCTTGTTAGCCTTAATCCCTGTTAAATCCAGTATACTTTCTTTATCCCTGCTGCCTCCATCACTTATTGGAAAAGGCTGCTTTTTCACTTATACCTTAAGGAAACCATAATTTCTGTATATCAAAGGAGGTTTGCTTATTCTGTTACCAAACCAGGGAACAACAGAGATAAAACTTCAGACAGAAAGAGGGTCTCTGAAGCAGTAATATAAGATGACAGTATATTGAATATAATAATAAAGCAAGAAATAGAGCTACATTACCTTCAAAATATGTTGACCTTCTATTTATCCTCTTTAGTTTTCACCAGACAAGCAAGTATTTTGATAGAAGATTTCAATATATTTTCAATCTGGTATGCAAGTGGCTATCTTATATTTATGTATTTGTTTTAGCCCATGACTAACACAGTCCTTACAGAAACTAAACCGCAAACTATAACTGTACCAGGCTTATCTGATATTTCAGAATATTTCTAAAACTTAGGTAGGTGTTTAGTTGATGGAAAATAAAACAAACAAAAATGTGAATGAATCTCAATCTAAATTATGTTTGATTCTAATCACTGCTTGGATGGTTATTTTTTAATGTTAGGTCTTTTGTGCAAAAATGACAGGCCAACCCTTTTGCTAACGGTGTGTTTCGATGGAAGATTTCTATTTTCTTACAGCCTGAATTCAGTGCAGTCTGATCATCAAAGCAAGGAAGTACCAGCCCAGCATTCATGTGATTTAAATACACAAGGCTTGCATTTAAAGAACATTTAATATCCTTCTAGTTGCCCTTGGGTAAAAGAGAGTCCCCAAATCTAGTCTTTTGTGCTTCTGCAGGAATAGAATAATAGAAAATTAAGACAATCCCTCTGACTGTGGACCTCAATCCCAGAGAGCTGGATGAGGAGTGCAGTCTCTTGACCCCTTTCTCTTTTTTTTTTTTGCTTCTGTACAAGGAGAGCCCAAAAGCAAAATCTATGGAAAATAGCTAAGAGTTCATCCGTTAGCATTTTACTGCTCAAGTACCACTAATACAAATTCAAAAAATGCTAATAAAGTCTGAAATTTCCCAGTAGGGGAGTAATGGAACACTTTTAAAAAAAGGCACTTTCAGTTAATGACTAAGGCATTTTTTGCTAACAGCAATTTTGGCTTCTTATCCCAGGTGGAGAAAAATGCATTAAACAGGAGATTAAAATGTCCTTTCAACTGCTTGGTAATGCCAGCTGCTGCTGCAGGCTAAGGCATCCATGAAGTGGCGTTTAGTTGATGGTAGTTCTGTTCCAGGGACGGAGCAAGTATGAAAATCCCGCTGGATGGGGGTCTCTTTAAATATGCTGTATACGCACAAATAGCAAGTGTAGGAGCTGGGCTAGGATGGTAAACTGTACAATCTGTTCACTGCATTTTGGTTGTTAATTAAGAGGTGACATACAGTATGAATGCACAGAACCTGTTGAAATTCTGTCAGGCTCTGTCTTTGCTTTCACATGTTTGAATGCTGTTTAATAAGGTGTCTTAATTGAAAGCAGAGAAATATATAAAAGTAGAGGACAAATATGTTGGATCAGGATTCTGCGACAATGTGTGCGTATTCATGATTTCTAACCCCTCGGTGCTTGTCTCCGAGACAGCTCCTCCACTTCATAAGCACAATATGCAAATTCCGTGATTTTCTTCTTGCTGTGGGGGAGAGAACCGGAGTGGAAAGTTGGAAACAGAACTTGCAAACACAAATGTGAACTTAACAGTGACTCTGACATAAAAGAAAAAATGGTTTCTCTTGCCAAGAAATACCATTTTTTTTATGAGGAGTGTTTAAGTAAAGAAGATGGAAAAAAAGGGAGGGCACTGTTACTTTTAACAATGGATTGTATATGTATATTTTTATAGCTAAATGCATATTTTCTCTCAGCCTGTCCTCTGTGTATGAAGCCAGATTAATACCAAACTTTATTTCCTGCAAATTGACTTCATATAATAAACATAATGAAAAAAGAAAAAACTAAAGTAAGAGCCAAAGCCGTTGGTCTCTGTGAAGCTTGGCAGTGCTAGAAACAGGAGCACACTGGAGGTCAGCCTGAGGAGCTGAGAGCTCTGGCCCTAGGTTTTAGTCTTCTTATCCATATATACAGGTTAATTAATGAGTTGAAAGATGTGAAGACTCTGAATTTGCCTGGCACACAGCAAGTGCTCAAAAATATCCATTCTATCTCCTGTTTTTGTTATAGTCCTTGGAGGTACCAACAGACTTAGAAAATCTGATCATAGTAAGTTCTCCTTAGAATTCTCGTTGTTCATGCTTCCCTCTTGAGCTAAAATTATAGGGATTTCTTCTGCTTATGTTAAAGACTCTTCATCTACTTCTCCAAATGACAAGTAAAAGATGGCATTATTTAAGCAACTACATGTACACTCACTTTAACCATCATATAGTGATGACATAAAAAGATGTCTTTTGAGTTTGAAGGTTGCTTTACCTTTACATTTGTGCTGTTGTCATCTTCCAGTCTCTTGGTGGATTCTACTCACAGAGTTGAGTAGGACTTCCTTATTTGATACCCAGATCTACTGACAGGCCCCCTCATATTTCAGCAAAATCTAAGCCCCAAAGACATACAGACCACTATATCTGAGCAGGAAGTTAATCTGGAACACTTGTATTCATTTGAGATACATAAACCCTCTGTTTTATAGACCTACAGTAACCTGGATTCACAGTCCACTGAAGCTCTGAGTTAACAGTAGGACTTAGGAAACAGCCATTCATTATTAGATAAATAAATGAGGAGTAACTGGAGTAAATAACTTCAGCAAATGTGCTATTCAGTTTTTAAAAACTCACTACATCCATAGCAATAAGGACTAATTGGTACCTTCTTCAGCATATGAGGTTCAGAATTTGGAGACTAAGTTACCTGAATGGTGATTTGTGACTATTTAGCTGGGTCCAGAGACATGGAGGAAGGGATGGAAGAAGGGTAGTATTCACTTCTTAGATTTGATCCAATCTCTGGAGCCAGAATCCAGACACCAAAGTATAATGTTTTTTAAAATATAAAATCTTCAAATTGTCAGAAATTTTGTTGCAATGATTCGCTATCATTTTATCACTGTCTTTTATCAATACTGGACATAGAATTCTCAAGAAATACTATTGCCAGAGCACTTATAAGAATGAGGTACTGCCCTTGGAGCTAAAGTCAGGCTGAGTTGAGCTGATGACTTAGGAAGCTTTGAAATGAATGCCCCGGCTTCCCAACAACAGGGTAGAGCAGTTGTACGGAAAGTTCTATGCTGAGATTCTTTGACATATTAGTAAGACTGTAAATATTATTAGATATTTCAGACTCCTAATCACTAAGAAAATAAAACCATACCAATGCCCTCAATTACAAGTCACTTTACAATATTACTTACCGTAAGAATTTAGTTTTCTTTGGTAAATGTCAGTGAAAAACATAGCAATTACATGTTCTTACAGATTACTTGGCAACTCCATTTCAAAAGTTTGTATAACTCGCCCTCTGATTTTATAACCGAAATAATCTCTTTACCCTATAATTACTTGCTATGTAAATACCTGTCAATAGATGATTGACTCTGGCCATTTCCATTTAATTAAAAGGTTAACACCGACACAAATACTTTTTTATGTAATGACAATATTTATACCTATAACCACAAAGGTAGTTTAGTATCCAAGACAAATTTATTTTTGCTGTACACACTGAGATACACAATATGAATTTGATGTCACAGGTATGTGACATCAAATGACCCATGTAGCAATTAAAAATGTTAGGTCACTTCTAGATAATAATACTATGCAATAAGTGCACATAGAAATGTTTCCTAAAATTATTAGTCATGTACAAATTTATTGAATTATTACATAGGTTAGGCAATAATAAGGAGTAGGACAAATTCGTTCCAGAGAGTTTTTAATTCAGTTACAAAATGTGCATAACTATTTGTCCCCATAATTCTCCTTTGAGTAGAGGAGAGAAAATAGGAAACAGAGAGAAGGGCATAGGACTTAAGACATGTAGCTCTGTGTTCCCAGGCAAGTCTGTGGGGATAAAAGGGTGAAATGGAGCAGAAAGACAGACGAGGTCAGATGGGTTATGTGACAGGAGTAAAGAGCAGGCTAATTGAATTTGCAAGTGATATGAAATTGGGAGTTGTCGGGAACACAGGGGAAGACATTCTGTGAGTGCTGGTAGATGCTTACTTAGATTTGAGTGAGTTGACATTCTGGAACTTTGAACATTTACACTTTGCATACTTTGGCTCTTCTTTCATTGTTTGCCATCGGATTTATTAGTTTCTGTCCTTGAAAATAGCCAATGATTATTCCATTGTCCATTCAACAAATATGTACCCAAAATGTTCCTGCCTTTTTTCACCCCGAGGAAAGACACAGAGATGAAAATAAAAATAATCATTGTTTTTTATAGCTTTTCTGGCTTAAAAACACATTTGCCCTGAAATATTTTAGTTAAATGTAGGACACTTGGCAATTGGAGTTTTCGGATGTTACCTGGCTGTTAATTTGAAATTTTTACAAAAATCAGTACAGAATTTAACCTGAAGAATACCATGAGCAGTTTTGCAGAGCAAAAACACTCTTTAAATAAGTCATATAAAAGAAATGGAAATTAGTGCAGTTTTTGGTGAGTTGGTGACTGAAAAGTGCCTCACCTGTGTTACCATTACTTTAGGATGGAGATGTTACTGTTACTTAAGGATGGAGAGATACATTTACACTTCAAAAGGTTTAGTCTCCTTTGCCTTATATGAAACGTCTCAGTCTTCCTTTAATTGAATGTGGCATCATTTTTGAGTAGTGCAAGGTGCCTGGCTGTCAGTCCTAGAAGGAGGGGCCCTTCCCTGCAATGGCTAGTGAATGAGAGGTGGCAGAAGCATGGTCCTTCCCTCTCACCCTCATTAACCTTCTCTTGCTTCACCTCTTTTCCACACAGCTCTACTAGCTCTCAAGAAAGAAAAAAAAAAAAGCTCTGGGAATGAATATAGACCTCATAATATGATACGAAGAAATGTAGGTCATGAAAATTTCAAGCCTGATAGAAATAGTTAATGCTCATTTATGCAATGACCTATGTTGTTTAATTTATTTATAACTTCTAAATGTTATAACATTCTTTTAAAACTTATCTCCTGTCAGTTTTCTTACAGTGCCCCAGGGAAAATTTTAAACTTGAAAGTTCCAACATTTCGGATTTATCAAAGTGAAAGAATTTCTCAGATTCTCTTTTCAGTGGGTTTCATAGATTTTTACATTGGAAAGTTAATATAGCTTTAAAAAAAACTCTGTTAAAAAAATATTACCTCTAGGCTGAATCCGTATTTGGAGAGCTTCTGCTCCAAAGCAGTTTTGAGGCTATTTACATAAGAGGAGGAAACTGGAATTATAACTGAAATTATTTAAATGACAAAATTCACTAAACTTGATGCTATGATAATGTCTGATGAATATACACATTTTCTGAAAAAATCGGATAAAATCTCATTCGGCTAAAGCACTTATCTGGTTTATAGTGAAAAAAGACTTGTTTCAAGGTGTTATTTTTAAAGCATTCTGCAGACTGTGAACTCAACCACTTTTTTAAAGAAAGATGTTTGTTCTTAATAGTAGTAACTGATAAAATTGGTTAAGAGGGGCAAACCATTTCATAACCGACCTGCCACTATTGTACTATTAACTAGAAAATACTGTGGGGAGATCATGTCCCACGACTTAGAAAAAAGGGCTCTTTGCATATCAAATTACCTGTATGTCTCTGGGTTTAATGTGTGCCTTCGATAAATCTATACATGCTTAGAACTATAAATTCTTTCAAGTTCAATAGCAGGCTACTACCTTGAAATCTAGAAATTTAGCCAGTGCCGTAAATATGTGTGACACTTGGACTTTAGCAAATCATGAAAGTCATTCTTTCTCATGCTCCCATGTACATGAGAGTCTGAATTACCACTCACTGATTACTATTTAATTAAACAAGAAAAGTACAGGTAAATTGTTCCTGTCGTTATAAAGGCAATGGACACATTCAGTGACTGTCACTCAGCAGAGCTAGTCCCAGAGTGATTAGGTAGAGACAGGCTATACACAACATATCATTTCTTTCAAAAACAAAGCAAGACTCTTTTTAGGGGGTTGGGAGAGTAGGAAGGGAGTATTAAATTTGTTGTATGTCTCTTTCTCTGTGTAATTGTGTGATTTGGTTATTTTGAGACAATAGCTGGGTGTGAAAATTACACTGCAGTAATTTTAGCTCACCTACATTTTTTGGCATTTGCTATTTTTTCACATTGTTCGTATTCATATTTAAGACATTTAAAAACATAAAAAGAAAGTTGAAGTACAGGCTAGCTTTCTAATGATGAAGAACGTATTTTTTTCCTTAAATGTTCGTCCGTGCCACTCTCTCATCCACTGCTCCCAAGCATCTCCTCCGCAATTCCGTCTCATTTACAGGCTTTGTCTCCAGAGCCCAAGTAAGTGTCCTTGTGTTCTGCCCTTGGACTTGATCAAACATGGCTCCTGTTTTGGGCCCAATGCTTGAAAGCCCCTACTGTGATCCTCCCTCCATTTTTCCCCTCCCAAGGTAGATAGAGTCCCTTTGGCTGGATCAGGGGACCAACCCAGTTGGGGTCTGTAATCCTCCAATTAGATGCCATTTCAGAAACTCTGGACCCCATAATTTCTTGCCCTTATATAACCAAGAAGGCTTCTAGGGCCTGTGTTGGAGGATCCTCCAGGTCCCTTCTCCTGGGGGCACCAATGTGCTTTTCCCAAAGGGAAGAAGGAGGTTGTGTCAAGTGGAACATGAAGATGATGGTCTGGGGATGGAAAGAAAATTGGTGGGTGGATTCCCAGGGGCTTCACAGAACTCATGTCTGGCCCATAAAAGGGGTGGACCTGGTGGTGTTTACCCAGGAATGTCTGTCTGTCTGTTTTTTTTTTAAATTTTTTTTTTTAGTTATAGTTAAGTTTACTATGTTATGTCAATTTCAAATGTAGAGCACAACTTTTCAGTTACACATGAACATACATATATTCATTGTCACATTCTTTTTCGCTGTGAGCTACCACAGGAATGTCTTTCTTAACTTCTCTGATAAGGTCAAATACCTCTATTATTTTTATAGATTCTCAGAGCATTAGGTGGCAGTCCTTGAACATTTGTGATTTGACTCTTGTTTGTGTGATTATGCACTTAATGTCCACCTTATTACAAGTCTGTGGCCTCAAATGAGCCTGAAAATGGGTCTAATTATGTTCACTGTTGTATCCTCCTGCCAAATACATTGGTAGGGTCATAGTAGATGCTGAATCAATATTTGTAATGAACAAATGTGAACTTTCAAACTTTGTAACATTCCTCTGAAAACTGGAAGACCAGTGACCTCACTGAATACATGAGGCTTGATGTGTGTTTGGCAGATAGTTAGAAAAAGTGTGTGTGTTAAGGTTTGTCCAGCCAAGCTGATGATCAGTTTGAGTGAACATTACCTGGTTTGCATACATGTGCTATCAATTATTTATTAGTCAGAAGTATTTTGGTTTGAAAAACTACTTTACTCTGTCTTCCTGATGTATTAGTACATTTAACAGAAAAGTCCAGGGGAATAGATTGACTTTAAGCACATATAGATCTAGGAGCTCAAATGAGAACATAAGTAACCTGTCTCTTTCCATTTCCAGACACCGTGTTGACTTTGTTCTCTGGCAGTAAGTATCTTCCCCTACAACTCTACTAAAAGTTCTGTCCCTGATTCTCATAGGCCTAGTGTGGGTCACATGTGCAACCCCAGGCTGTACAGGTCAAGTCAGACCATCATAGCACAGGGATTGAAAAATGAGGATGAAGTATGTTCCCCAAAAGAAAATTAATATATTACTACTGTAATAAAGATACTGAGCAGGTAACACCATAGATCCTCATTCACTTTAACTAGCAACAGACTCTGTAGAGCAGAGATTCTTGATTTAAGGTGACTTGACTTAATGACTTGCAGTCGGTTGCTGCTGTGTTATCAATTTATCACACGTAGAGAAGTTTATCACACATGGAGAAGGAGCAGTATACGACCTTGTCTTCTAAGCTTGCTTCCTGAAGGACTCTGCTCCAGGTCACCAGGCTCTCTCTTAGTGTAGCGCTCCAACATTTCCTTGAGGGGATTAGGAGGAAGGGAGACTACTGGATCCAGTCATATTCTTGGGATGTCTGTTGGCTGTTGACCAAAAAACCAGAATTAAGGAAAGGAGTAGAACCAAGCTGAGAAGAGCAGAAAGAATCAGTAAGGAGAATGAGTAGTATTGTAGATGCTGCAGATTATAATGCTTAAGAGACCAGCAAACGATTTCTGTAGACAATTCAATTCCTAAAAGAAGAATCCACTCAATGTTTTGAGAAAACAATCACTTGAATAAGTGTTGCCTCCCTAGAGGACTACTCTGAAAAGTAAAACAAATTTTTGGTATGTTAATTAAGAATAGGGAAGTGATTCAGAACACAGGCTTTGGGGTTCAAACTGAGGCTCCACCATGTACTAGCCTTGTGATCTTGGTCAAGTTACTTACGTCTCTATCCTTCACCGTGCGTATCTGCTGAACGGGAACATTAATAGACTCTACCTAGTAGACTGGCATGCAAAGTAAATGAGTTTAAGGTAGACTAAAGTAAAACAAGGAAAGAATTAAACTACAGACTGGCACATAGTAATCATGTAAAAGTTGGCATGGCTACTAGAATGCATGTGTAAACAATAGTTTATATGTATTAGGTACTAAATTATTAAAATGGGCCTCAATATTTTTAGGCATTTATCACCAAAAAAACTCCATAAAACCTTTTAAAATTGCTAATAAAAGCAAGGAAAGAGGAAAGAAGTCGTACTGACTGCACTCACTATTATGGCATCTTGTAAGTTAAACTTGGAATGTGCACTGAAAAGGGAGCTAGATTTGTACCTTTAGGACACAGGCTGGATCTGTGTGTATAAAGGTTTAACCATGATTCAGCCCATGCTTTAAAACTCTTGGACACTGTGAAATAGAGTGATGAGGGATCAAAGGATGAAAATGTCAGTGCCAATAAGGGTTGGTTCACGGATTTTTAAAGGCTGATATGACTTGTGTAACAATTAGTGTGCAGGAGACAGCCATACGCACTGATGAGATGACAGATGAAAACAGGATAGCTTTCTAACTGGGAATTAGCAAAGTGACCAAGGATATACACTCATTCTCGTATTTATTAGTTTCACTATTTATGCATAGATTAATTAAACACATAGTTATTAAGTACTTAAAATAATATACCAGTGTTGGAAATGTGTGTGTGTGTGTGTGTGTGTGTGTGTGTGTGTGTGTGTGTGTGTATTCAACTTCTACTTATGAGGGATCAAAAAAGGCTTTACAGAGTTTGTCACCAGGCAGAAAGAGGCATTTCAGTGGGGTCGCAGCCTGTGAAAGGGCACAGAACTGTAACACATCTCTGGGTATTCTGGGTGGGCAATTCCTTTAGTATGACTGGAGCCCAGTGTGTAAGGCACACAATACCAGCCAAGTGGAAAAACAGACAATCACTGACTGCCCTAAATGCTATGTAACATTTACTTTATTGTGTATCTGTTAAAGAAGCTCAATCTGAGGAGTGAACAACAGCTTCACATTTTAGAAAGATGACTTCTGTGATAATGTGGAAGACACATGTTTGGTGTCCTAAGGCTTGAAGCAGGGAAACTGGTTAGAACATGACCTCAGTAAAGCCATATTAAGGGCCTGAAGAGAAGTAGTGTTGTGGTAGAGAGGTCCAGATAACAGATAATTTGTGTAGGTTGATTTGGTGGGTGGTTGAGAGTCTGAAATTGGAAGTATCATTCATCAGAAGAGGACAGTGTATAGATTTGGGGGCAGGACGATGTGGAATATGTATTGAAATTGTTGCATTGGGATCTAGGAAAAGTGCAGAGATATGGGTTGAAGACACAGAAGTGTGTGTCGGTAATGGACAGAGAAATAAATGTAGGATGAGTAGAAAGGAAGGAGCAAGTCAAGGGGAGAACTTGAGGATCACTAATCATCAAAAAAATGTAAAGAGAAAGGAAACTTCTTATCCAAAACTGGAAAGGAAAAAGAGGACCAGAAAAATCTGAAAGCATGGGCACCAAAGAGGTGTCCACCCATGTCAAATGCTAAATGGTCAAGCAAAGAATTCCTTAAGAGGAATCCACTGACACTTGCACATTCGATGGGAATATTTGAAATAAAAATAAGAAATGTGGCCACAGAACAGTATCCCTTGATCAATTTTCTGAAATATTCACCTAGTGAATAGGTTTTCTCCTAGGTGTTCTCTGAAATCTTCTCTTCTAAAGTGTTGTCTGGGAAAACCTCCTCAAATTTCTTCTGTGTTCTTGTAAATTATATGACCCTAATTGGGGTGATTTTCTAATTTGGGGGGTTAGAAATTGAGAGATAGTCTAAAGAGTTTGTAAACATTCTCTATTACTGAATAATATTAAATATATGAGAAACTCAGTAAATCATCAATAATGTTAAAGAGTTTCGTATTATAGCTGTTTCTATGCAATCTGGGCATTACTCAGGAGAATTACCTTTTATTATGACTATCATGCTAATGTCAGTGCATGTCACCATGTCCCTACACGTGTCCACAGAAAATCCACTATGCTTCTGGGGAATTTGTGAATTCCTGGGGAACTTGAATTGTCTGACTTCAAGTTTCTGCTTTATCAGTTTAGTTTATGGGCCATCTTATTATTTGTAACCTACTCTTAATTTTACTACAGTGGCAGTCAAAATCTAGCTTTACCTATAAGAAATGAGAAATCCTCACCAAGCAGTGTTGGCAGTTTAGAAAGTTGTAGGTTACAAATAAGACCTACAAAGGCTTCCTTCTCTGCAGGGTAGAGTTTTAAAGTCTTGGAAAATAATTTATTTCTAGACCCTGAAGACAGGGAACTGGGCTGGCTAGCTACCAGTCTCTCCCTTTCTGCCATAGAATATTTCCATACTGTTTCCTTTCCCAGGAATAAATGCTGTAGATAACTAAGGTATGCTCATCTTTCAGATTACAGCTCATCACTCAGATCCTACTTCTCTCATCTTTCATGATCTGCTTTTATGTTCACTTATCACCATGAAACTCTCTGTGAGAGCCCATGCCCCACTCACAATATTAAGCTCTTTTGATGAGAGTGTTAGAATTTAAGTTTCCAGCACTAGATTATAAACTCCCTCCCTGCAAGTAATACGTGATTTCTTTTCTCATCAATGTGTAATAATGCCTGGCAGTAGCTGATGTGTGATAAATATTTGTGAATAAATGAATGAAGTAGGCAGCACTAAATTGTTATCTCTAGTAAATGATGTTGTTATTAGGCTCTGACTTCAAAGTATTAATCGTTTTTTGTTTGAGTTATTATAGTTCAAAAAATATGAATGATTTAAAACACAATGTACCAACACCATAGGGCTAAACAATCTATCAGTTTTTCTCAACTCTTCCCTGCTGCAGATCACTGGAGAAATCCCAGCAGCTTTCCTTCTTCTGTTCTTCTACCACTGTTTCCAGATCGGCTAATAAAGTATTAACCTTATGTTTCGTCTAATATGACCATAGCACGAAGGAGACTAGAGCAAAAGGGAAATAGTAAATTTGAAAAGGTTGTCATATACATGTGTATTAAACATGTTTTCCTGAAACTACGTAGTATATATTTGCTCCAGTTTTATGCTGTATGACATTTTACACATGCAAAAGTAAGAATTTAGTGTTAATAATACAGTATGTTAATATGTTGGTATGTATGCAGTATGTGTTTAGTAGTATAGTTAGTAGTATACAGTATGTTAGTATGTTAAGTTTCTGAGTTCTTTTGATGAAATTTGATGAAGTTTTAGATTAGTCTATTCAAACAGCATATTAGTCACTTGGTTGGTAATTGATGAGTAACTAATCTTCTGTTTAAAACTAGGTTTATCATGCAGCACAAAATAACAGAAGCACTGACACCCCTTGGAACACAAAAGGCCCACTCAGAGCCTGACCTGCTATTGTTTTCTTCCTCACGTGGCCACATTTTTCCTTGACTTTATTATTTTTCATTAGAATCAGGCTGATAGTTTTCTTTAGTCTTTGTTCCACTGATAAGTCTCTCCTTAAAACTAATTTTTAAAATAATGCTCAAAGCTTTTGAAATATTGAGTTCTTCAAATTTAATTTTCATCATTTTATTTCTTATTTATAGTCTGTAAATAAGTATATATATTTCAAATTGAGACAGACCTTGAAACATAACGTGCCTTTATATAGCTGTGATCCACCCACTCAGAAGAAAACAATTCATGAACATGGAGTTTAAAATATATCATAAAATTCACGCTTCATACTGTGCCAATTTAACACAAACATGCCACATCCCTTGAATTAATAACCATAGATGATGGCTGATAGAAGTTCATAAGACTGCAATTTAAAATCCATTTATAGATCAGAAAATAATTTGAGTAATAAAATTCAGGTATAAAGAAGAATTGTATCTGCACTTATACACAGATGACCAGACTCTCTAATGTCATATATGATTTATTACACATATGAGGCAATAAGCAGTTATACCATTTTACTATTTCCTATCCTTCAAAGAGAATCAGAATATCCTTTTTAAGTATAGTTTTTCTTCTAGAGGTTCATTAAAATAATAGTTGGATGATATGTGTAGGGTGAGAAAATAATTTTGTTTAATTCTGGCTGCTTACAAAATGTCTCTCATTGGTCACCGACAATTTGTGGTATTATTCAAACCAGGTTGAAAAAAAAAGCTGCTATTCAGAAAGCAATGTTTAAATTATATGACTCTGAAACAAAATCACTTTGTAGATTGTGAAATCTGGTAACACTACCCACTAATCAATTCTAAAAGAGAAATTTACATATAGAAAAATAGGTAACTGTCAGCATTTTGTATAGGTGCTGTTATATGATCTTTCACATAGTAACTAAAATATTAAAAGAAACAAAATGATATTTTTTATTCTCAACCTCTCTGAATCATTTCCCAGTCTGTGTCACTTAATATTGTTTTTAGGAGTCCATCAGTTCTCAAGTTTTCCCAGAGCTGATCCAAGGTACACAATTGTTTTATTTATTTTATCCCTATGTAACTTATATCAGGAAAGTACCATTTTTTTAGGGTGGAATATTATTAGAATACCAATGCTGAACAAATAGACTAAAATATCATTTAAAGGGTATCTATATAAAATAACGTAAAAGCTATCTGAGAAGATTTTCTTCAGGAGATCATCTTTGTTCCCATGCACCCCACTCTAACTGGAATTTGGAGAGACTAGGTGACACGGTGGGAAAATATCTGAACTGCAACTCAGGAGATAAGTAGCAAATTGGAAAATTCTGAAAGATGACATCATAGATGAATATTTTATGCAAGAGTGTTTTTATCTATTCATTTTACATGGTGCACTATTCAAGCAGAAATATTACACAAGAATACAATCTCCTATAAAAATTAACAAACATCTTTCTTATTATTGTTTATCTTTTCTCTCGTTTTTTGTTGCTGTTTTGTTTGATTGTTTGGACCCAAACTTTATTAAAAGTGAGAAATATTTTATGCTTTTGTACTTGTTATAAGATAATAAATAGACTGGTGGCTTTTTCACAAAATGTTTTTTCCTGTGTTTCCTATTTAAATTGCTTATCTCAATTCAACTACCTCCCTTCAGGTAGCTGTGACTGGATTCAGTGCTGGGCAGTGGAGGTGAGCAAATGTAACACATGCCACTTTTAGGCTGGGTCCTGTAAAGGATCCCAGCCCATACTTGTTCTTTTTTGTCACCCTGAGGCAGACCAGCCTGGAGACCATGAGGTCCATATATTGAAGAACACAGGCAAAAGATGGAGGGAGCTTGGGTCCCTGAATCATGTGAGCAGGAAAACTGCCTGGGGATTATAAACGTTTTTTGAATTTTCCTGAGCAAGAGATAACTTTACTATATGAAATCACTGAGATTTTAACCCATCACCTATATTTTAGTGTTCAAATTAATATTTGTTTGAAGTATAAGTTATACAAAGGAAAATTAATGCTTTTTGTATATAGTTTATGAGTTTTGGCAAGTGTATATTGTCACTACCACATAATCAAGACACAGAACTGTTCTCTCACACCCCAAAAATCATTCATGTCCTTTGTAGTCATTATCTCTGATCACTATAATCCCTTGCAGCCACTGAGCTGTTTTATTTCTGTCTAATTTTGCCTGTTCTGAAATGTAAAATTAATGGCATCATATAGTATGTATATGTAAAAGACATTTGAGTCTTTTAGCATAAACATTTTATATTCATCAGTGTCATTGCATGTATCAAGTGTTTATTCTCTTTTGTTGGTGAGCAGCATTCCATTTTATGAATATCAGTTTTGAGTACATTTGGGTTATTTCCAGTTTTGGCATTTTGAATAAAGCCACCATAAACATTTACTCACAAGTTTTATGTAAAAACAGGCATTCTCACATCTCTTCAGTAAATACCCAAGCATGGAATTACTGGCTAAGTGTATGTATAGCTTTAAAAGAAACTGCCAAATTCTTCTGTAAAGTATTCGTATCATTTTTTCTTCTTATCGGTAACATATGAGTTCTAGTTGCTCTGCATCCTTGCAAACAGCACTTACTGTTGTCAGCTTTTTATCTTCTTTGACCATTCTTGTGTGTAGTGGTATTTTGTATTAGTTTCTCCTGCTACGTGAAATAGTACCACAAATTTAGCACCTTAAAGGATACAGATTTATTATCTCAGAGTTCCTGTGGATCAGAAGGCTGGTCACAGGTTAGCTAGGTGCCCTACTTAGGGTCTCACAAGACTGAAGTCCAGGTATCAGTATGCCTGCAAATTCTTCATCTGAGGCTCAGGGTCCTCTTCCAAGCTCATTCAGGTCATTGGCAGAATTCAGTTTTTTGCATTGTGGTTCTGAGGTTTCTGTTCGCTTGATGGCTGTTGGCCTGGGGTCTCCTTAGCTCCCAGAGGTCTCTCAGGCACAGGCCCTCTCACAACACGGCAGTTAAATTCTTCTTTGAAGCCAATCAGAGCATGTGTCTTTGATTTCCTGTCTCTGACCACTAAACCCTCTTTTAAGAGTTTACTTAATTTCGTCAGGCCCACCAAGAAAATCTCCCTTTTGATTGGCTCAAAGTCAATATAAGAGGTCTTAATTGTATCTGCAAAATCCCTTCACCTTTGCCTTAAAATCTAACCCAGTCCTGGAAGTGATAGCCCTTCATAGTTTCAAGTCCCACCCCCACTATGGAGAGGGCAGTGTACAAGGGCAAGGCCATGGAAGGACCTTCTTAGAATCCTTCCTACCATATAGTTCATTTTGGTTTTAATTTGCATTTCCCTGTGACTAATGATATTGAGCATCTTTTAGTGTACTTACTTGCCGACTTTATATCTTCATCATTGAGTGCCTGTTGAAATATTTTGCCCATTTTTTATTGGTTTGTTTTATAAATGAGTTTTAAGGATTCTTTATACATTCTAGACACAAATCCTTTATCAGATAAGTGTTTTACAAATATACTCTCCCATCTGTGCCTTGTCTTTTCATTCTGTAAACATTTTTCAAGAGCAAATTTTTATTTTAATAAATTCCATTTTGTCATATTTCTTCTTTTATGATTCATGCTTATAGTGTTATATTTAAGAAATATTTGCCTAGCCCAAGTTTCTCCTATGTCTTACCTAGAATTTTTCTAGTTTTAGGTTTTACATCTAGATCTATGATTCTTAGTTAATTTTGTTTAAAGTACAAGGTATATTTGAGGTTAATTATTTTGGCCATCAATGTCCAATAGTTCCAGCATCACTTGTTGAAAATTCTATCCATTCTCCATAGCCTTTGCAACCTTGCCAAAAATCAATCCACCGTATAAGTGTCTGTTTCTAGGCTCTATTCTTCACAATTGATTTATGTTTCTATTCTTTCTCCAATGTAATACTAGCTTTATACTGTAGTTTAAAATTAACTCTTAAAGTCAGGTAATACGAGCTGTCCAACTTTATGCTTCTTTTTCATACTTAATAGTCTTTCAATATAAAGTATAATGTTATCTGTAAATGTTTTTTTAGGTGCACTTTAATAGATTGAAGAAATTCCTTTCTAGTCCTACTTTGCTGAAAAAATTTTATCATGAACAGGTGTATTTCTGCCATATTCTTCTGTATTGATTGAGATGATCATAAGTTTTCTTCTTCACTTACTCTATTGGTATGATGGAATTGTTTTGATTTATGATGATAAATTAGTATTTTTATATGTTGCTGGATTCAAATTTTTGGATATTTTTGAATCTCTGTTCATTAGGGATATTGGACTGGAGGTTTGTTTTCTTGCAATGGTACTTTTTGATTTTGGTTTCAGGCTGCCGCCAGCTTTATAATATATATTGGGAAACATTCACTTTTCTTCTATTTTAGGGGAAATTTTGCATTAAACTGGCATTTCTTCCTTCTTAAATGTTTTGTTGAAATATTAGTGAAGCCATCTAGTGAACTTATCTAGGATTTTCTTTCTTGGAAGATTTTTAACTAAAAATTCAATTACTTTAGTAGGTCTAGGACTATTCAGGTTATCTGTTCTTGAATAAGCTAAGTTTGTTGCATCTTTCAGAGAATTTGTCCATTTCATCTGTTACCAAAATTTTTGGTCATAAAATTGTTCAAAGAATTCCCTTATTATTTTACTATCTGTGTGTTTTTTAGGGATCTCATTTCTTCCATATCTATTATTAGCGATTATGTCTGCTCTCTTTTTTTCTTAATAAGTCTGACTAGAGATGTGTCCATTTAACCATTTTTTTTAAAGAATCAGCTTTTGGTTTTAATGATTTTCTCTATTGCTTTTGTTTGCTTGTTTGTTTTCAATATCATTGTTTTATGCCCTTATCTTTATTATTCCCTTCCTTCTGTTTACTTTTGTTTTCATTTACTCTTGTTTTCCTATTTTATTAACATGTAAACTTAGATTTCAGACTCTTGTTCTTTTCTAAAGCAAGGATTTAATATTGCAGATTTCCCCTGAAGTACTGAGTTAGTTGCATTCTGAGAATTTGGTATGTTGTCCTTTTATTTCCATTTAATTTAGAACATTTTCTAAATCCCCTTGAGACTTCCTCTTTAGCCCATTAGTAATGTAGATATGTGTTGTTTAATTTCCAAATGTTTGAGTATTTTTCCACACTTACTTTTGGTATTAATTTCTAGTCATATTTTGTTATGATCAGAGAATATAATTTATATGAGTTGTAAATAGTGCCTGTGCCTAGAAATGGACATGTGCTTTCTTTGACTATTAGTGCAAGGGTGTGAGTCAGTCTGTTCAGAAGGTTAGTTGGGTTTGCCTTTTGTTATTGCTTTGATTACCTTCAGCAAACCACTAACATCACGTCTCTAGAGTATCCTTGTTCTTGGGGTGGAACTGGTTTGTCAGAGGATTTTGTCCATTTTTCTCCATCTGTATGATGGCTCTTCCTCTGTGCCTACACCTCAGAGAAGATGCCTCCCAGCTCTTGCCCTTCCTGCAGAGGTGTACAGCTATTGCTTGTTACTCTGTGCTGTGGTGGTGGAAGATGGGGATTCTTTGTTGTCCTTACATGATGTCGGTCCCTTTGTCCCTGGCATGAGGTTTTACCAATGATTCTACCTGTCTCTCAGGTAGGAGACCTCTGATCATCTGGGTCCCCCGTGGTTTTCTGACTCCCTCAGTAGTGGGAGGATGCTTCCCTTCTCCTTGTCCCAGGCACAAGAGGTCTACAATTGTACATTGGAGTGACCCGGGTTTTTGCCTTTCTCACACTTTAGGCTCTTCTTCTATAGAGAAGGATCTGGACACACAGTTTCTGGCTTTTCTTATGGTGATGGAACTCTCCTCCCCTCATCTGCCCTGTGAGGGAGGCTCTCTCTAGACTTCTTCTCTGTTTATGATTTTTCTCATCGGGCCTGTTGGAAATCCTTTGACTGGTTGTAGAAGAACCTGCGAGTGATGTAGACTCCCCTGTGTTTTCGGCTCACAGAGATCCTATACTGTTGTGATAGCCCACATTTTAGCAGTGCATTAAAAATCTTAGCTGAATTCTCCTTACCTGACTCATCTTCCTCCCCTGCTCTGCTCCCAGTCATAAATCAGTGCTTGACACTCATATCCATTTGGAAGCTCCTGTCTTTCTTTAGATGTTACACTAGTTTGTTGTCCCACAATCTTACCATTCTGATGGGTTCAAGAAAAGTTATTTTGTAAATTATATGCCTTTTTCTTATTGGTAGGTTGAAAGCTCCTTCTTACTTTCTGCATCCTAAGTAGAAACCACACATTAACCAATACATTTGGAAATATGTTATGTATATTGACTCTAAAATCATATATTTGAGATCTATAAATCAGAAAGTCACGTGAAGTGACTTGTATTTCTAGTGCTAAGGGTACCACTATAGTCTGCACCTTATAAATGAAGAAATTGAGCCTAGGGTGTTATCCAACTCTCTCAAGGTTATATAGCTCGTATGGACTTGGAACCAGGTATGATGTCAAATGTTATGTCCTTAACCTCTATAGTTTAAATTTTTGCCTACAAAAATGGCTCACCCATACACACTCACATGAACTGTCCATTGGAATAGAAAACAAAGATTTTTTTAAGATGAATCATTAAAGCAGCCATTTTTTCCCATGGTAAGGATTATTCTTAACCCTTTTATTACCAACATTTAGCAGAGTCCTCAATAAAAGTTTTCTGAATGAATTAGTTAATAAGTTATTGAATAGGTAAGTGAATAAATTGCTTTCAGGAGTTTAAATTAAAAATTTCACTAATACCGAAGTATTTTACTGGGTAAGATGGCATACAAGATACAGATTTTCCATACCAGAACATGGTGTTTCCTGATAACACTTGTTTTTATAAAATTTGTTGTGAATATTCTGTGAACTTTATTTTCAGGAAAAGTGATATGATCTCAGTTAACTCAGAGGGAGATTTTGAGAAATTTACCAGAATGATGAGGTTATGATATCAAAGGCTTTCAGCTAGTTATTCAACACAATTAATTTCATATATCATAAACTATAATCCCATACATTTATTTACAGTATTTGAAGGACCATATTCTAGGAATAAACTAAATAGAAGAACATAATTACATAGAGAGGAGTTGCAAAAACATAAAGGAGGAAAAACAGAAATAATGGATAATATATGAGCTTGGAGAAGAATTCCAGGGGGATTTCTTTACCTGTTCAGAAATGGATTCAATAAGATCATTTTATTAAAGAATTTTAAATGCCATTTTTTGCCACATAAACCAGATATGATCTTTTTGATGCCCAAAGTGGCTCACCATGTTTGAGTGGTTTCTGACATTAAAATGTAGTCTTTAAGGCTAAGCATGGACTGACAGTGCATGTACACATTTATGTAAATATCCATGGAGCATTACACAAACTTTGAGGGCCCTGTGATTATAAATGAACCTTTACTCAATCAACAATTTTTTAAAGCACCCCTCAGAATAAACGGGAATTATTTAAGAAACTGTGATCTCTTCTTTTGCTTTGCCCATCCTGGGAAGAGGTCCTGCTCTCTGACATATTTTTGCAGTTTTATCTATCCAGATTGTTTAGTGTCCATTAGAGGTGAATTTATGCTCTAGAGTAGTTTTTCTTTTAGGAAAAATAAGGTCCTATAGGAATTCTAGAAGCAAGGCTCCTAACAGCACTGTAACATAATATGGATGCAGCCAAAGCAGAGGATTCCTGAAAATAGTTCAAGAAACTCTTACAGTTCTCTCTACTGTTTTTTTAAAAACAAATCAAACAAACAAACAAACAAACAAAAAACAGTCTCTCACTCATATGAAATAAGAAATTTAAGGATAAAAATATCAGAAAACAAATTAGACTGCTCGATCTTCTGGTAAAGTAATACAATAATAATTAGTAAACAGTTACATCAGAAAATCTAAATTTTTGAGACATTTGTTAAACCAGATAGATCACATAAAGCAATTTTCAGTTAAGCCTTTTGATGCGGGCTGATATAAAATACCCAAGCACATAAGTATTCAGTGATTAAGGAATCAGAATGATTATCCAGGTTCTGTATTATCTTAGGAAAGTCACTGCACATACTGTATTCTCTAGTGCTCCTTTTCTAGTAGATTGACATACATAATAAAAGCATAGCTCATAAAATATTCTTCATATGTCATTACCATTTAAAAATATTGAGTATTTGAAAATAATATTCCAAGTTAGCAACACTTTGTAGTTCAAATGTTTAGTTTGGGCCTACTTAGAGATTTCTAAATGCTTTTTCTTCCTTTGGGTACTTTAAACAATTAGAAGTGATCCTTCACAGACTGGATATGCAAGTTGGTTATCTAGAATTTGCAAATTTTAGGAAGGTTAAAGCAGAAGGTAATGTCCCAGAGGGTGAAGGAAATTGTAGTTGAAATCAATACCTTGTAGCAAACTCTGTCCAGAAAATGAGTGTCATCAGTGACCATGATCTCCTCTTCACGTGTCCTTTCGTGGGAAGCTTGTACACTAAATTGAGCTGGATGTTATTAAAGTTAGAGTCTATTGAGAACTTACTAAGTCCTAGATAGTATCTTAAACATTCTCATTTGGGAATTTTTCATCTTATTAAGAAGCTTAGGAGGAAGTTAATATCGATATATCAAAGAAGAGTTAACTGAGGCACAGAGAAGTTAAATTCTCCAAGTTCACATAGCCTGTAAGTGATGGATTCAGGATAAGCTAAAGGCTCATGTTTGAACCTCTAAACTCCTTGGGATACCAAATTAGGAAGGGCATATGTTTATTAATAAAAGGAAAAGAGATTTGTAATGAATATGAATTTTATATAGTAATAGACTCATTATATAGAGATATATATTTACTTAAATTACATATTTTGTTTATTTTACTTTTACTGATATTTATTCATTTTCAAAGTTATAAAACTTAAATACCCCTAATGACTATAAGCATGTAGTTAGTTTTTGATTAAATAGCCATGTTGCTGAAATATTATTTGTAAATAAATTTTTCATTGGCCAAATGAAAATTAAATGTTATATACTATGTTACCCTCTAGAGGAAGCCTCCACATATATTTATCAATAAATTTAAAAATGTCTTATTCAATTATAATTAGTCAACTAGTATAATTATAAATCTGTGAGATCCCGGCAATGTCAAAATATTTCTAGAGCTGCATACTTTCAGAACTCCAACAGATACCCAAACCCAATCTCATCATGAAGCCAGAAAATATACTGAAGTCTTTGTGGTTACTTTGATTTGCTGACTATTTGGCCCTCTGCAAGTTTTGTAACCAGTGGTGAACCTCATGGCTCCTTTCTAGGGCCAAACCTCATTCTGGCATAGTACCATAGTTTGGTCATTTCTATGAGAAAATGTGTTCTACTGTTCAACCAACTCATTTTAAAATGAATACTGCTAGTACAACTATGGATATATGCAGAATATCCCACATTAACTTATATTAACTTACACTGCATGTTATACTGTTTGTTAGCTACTATTGTATTAAGCCTCATAATGTCTTTCTTGAGGTGCATTTTTATTTTAGGGTGCCTCCTTCTTGAAGTTAAGAGCTAAAATTTGTCATTTTTTTTCCTCCTCTTTTATTTATTTTCCTTTCTTTTCAACCAATACTTATTTAAATTCTTAGACCAGGCATTTTGTTATCGAAGGCTTTACACCCCTAGGCATGATTCAGAAAGAAAATGTCAATCATCTGCTGATTTTCCAGGCTCAACTTTTTTTCTATTATCCTGGTAATCTCAAAGCATTTACAGATATCTTGGCATGAAATGAGTATGTGAGCATAGTGTTTGAGATGCCATCTTCATGAAATAAAAATAAATTCATTTATTATATATTTAGTAAATTTAGTTATTATCAACGCTAAACACAAATATTAGGTCATCAATAAAATATTCCTTTATTTCTTTCCAATATTTTATATATATAGATATATATATATATATATCTATATATATCTGATTTTAATCAGAGTGCACACATAAATAACATTCATGAAGAATACAGAAAACTTCATCTAGTGAATGTTCTATAATTTCTTATTGTTAGACATTTCATTATCTATTTTAGCATGGCAAACTGTCCCCCCAGGTATTAGTTTAAAAGGCAAGTATTTTATTTAATCTGGATTTTATGGGTCAAGAATTGAGACGAGGTACTGCAGGAACATCTTATTTCTGCTCCATAGTGTTTGGGGTCCCTCTTTGTATTGTTCAAATGGCTAGGTGCTGGCTCAGATGTTGGACTGGGGCTGGGTCATGTGTCTGGTCTTTTTGTTCTCCTCCATGTAGACTCTTTACCTAGCTAACTTGGGCTTCCTCACAGCATGTTGGCCTCAGGAGCTTCAGATTTCTTACAGTGTTGTCGATTTTCTTCCATGGAGACAGTAGAAGCTGCCGCACCTGTTAAATACTAGAACTGGAACTGTTACAGTGACACTTCTGCTATACTAGTGGTCAGTAAATCACTAGGCCAGCCCCGATTCAAGGAAAGGGGAAAAGTAGCAAGTACATACACACGGGGAATGAATTGATGGTGCCTATTTTCATAGACTATCTGCCACAATATGTAATCCGTTTGCCAGCTGTCATCATGTTCTGCTCTGGCAGATTATATTTTAATACTTCCCAAACCTTAATTCAAAATTGAATCCATTTATCAGATTTCCCAGAAAATCTGAACATACCAGAAATTTGTTGTGCTGACATAAAACAGTTACCATATCACTAAGTACACAACATTTTATTTAAACAATTCTTATTTTCTCTACAGAGTAATTCTTTCCCTGCAAAAGAATTCGTATACCAACAGCCAAGATGATGATTTTGTCCTTCATCACACAAGAATATAGCATCTTCATTGCGTGCTTGCTAGAACTTGATATTGAGAAGGTTTTTTAATGTTTTATTATGAAATATTACAGTCACATATGAAAGTGTAGAGACTGGTGTAGGACACACTTTTGTAGCTATGCCTCAGCTTTAAGAATTATCATCTCATGGCCAGTCTTATTTCTCCTATACATCACTCAGCTACTACCTACCTTTCCCCAACCTCTCTGATTATTTTTAAGCAATGTGGAGATATTACATCATTTCATCTGAAAATTATTCTCTACATTAGCACTAGACCCAAGTGAACAGTACTAGCTCAGGTGTTGGGCCCACTCCAGTTTATAGTGGTAAAAAGAAACCCTTATCTGCCTACAGCTGTGAGCAAAAGCTTGCTGTTCACTTTGTATATAGGGCTAACTAGACTGGAATACAGATATAGATATAGATATGCATATAGATATAGAGAGAAACAGACTCCTGTCTAGTGGTAAATTACTTGAATTAGGGACCTTAAAGGAACAAAATTAGAGGATCAGGCCCAAGGATGTCTGAGGGAGAGATGTATGGATAAATCTATGGAGTTGGGTATAATGGAGGCAGATCCTTGTGCTTCATGTTAGTGCATTTATGAGAACCTTCACTGTAGGGAGGTTCTCAGAAACTAGAGGGACATTCTAATGCTAGTACAATGGGCCCAAGAAGAGTATGTGCCTGTTGGTAGGGACAGATGGCTTGTGTATGTCCAGCAATATGTGCTCCTTCTCAACAAATCTGACCATGCTGCTGCCACTGATGAAGTCTTGAGTTGGAATCACCAGAAATGGATTCTGAGCTCTCAGTATGGCAGCATTTCTCAAGTGACTCTGTAGTCACTCTGTGGAAGTTTGGTTACATCATTCTTGTCCACCTTCCATGGTCAATGATAATTTTACCAAGCAGATTCTTACCCTACACTGGATATTGATTTGCCTTCCATTTCTGACATGCTGCTACCACCTCCCCCACCTCAGGGCTTACCAAGGTGTCTCATCTATTAACATGATACCCATATGATGTTGCTTCAGACCAAGTAACCCATTTTTATTATAAGGGAGGAAATACATTAGGCCCTAGCATATTGATATTCACTTGTCTTAACATATATTCCTGAACCAGAAGCAGGCAGCTAGATAAATAGAACATTATGATTATCTAAGGTACCACCTCTGGAATTTGTGCTCTGTCTTCCATGATTTGATGTATTTACTGAACTACTGGCCATTATTAGGTGCTGTGCACTTAATAGCTATTATTTGCGTTTTGGGAAAAGGAATTGAAGTGTAATTAGCCCCTTTTATCATCGTACCTTGTGACTCAGTTGTGAAATTGTTGATTGTCATCCCCATAGTCCTATGTTCTGCCAGATTTGAGATTCTGTTTTCTATGTATGAGGTGGGGTATTATTTTGCCAGGGTATACACTTCAAGTTCCCCTGAACTTATAGTTCTGACCAACCACCATCTGGTTAGTTTGAGCTCTAAGATGGAAAAAAAAAAAGATTATCTTTATTGGCATAGGTAACTGACATTGATGGACTAAGGCTTGCTGCTACACAGTGGGGGCAAACAAGAATAGTTTCAAGCCCACTGGGTTCCTAAGGACATCTCTAGATGTTTCTGTGCCCAGCATCCTGCATATCAGCCACTTCTCCAAACGGGGAAATGGTATTTAGAGACCGTATTACAGGTGTTAGAGATCCTCACTGCTACATACTTGGTCGTGTTTCTAGGCTTTTCTGAAAAAAAATCATGAATTCATCTTGATACTTCCAATTCAAATTCAAGATTATTTGCTTTTTTGATTAATAGTCTATTTTTATCTGTATCTTTTGTCTCCTCACTGACAATTCAAGGTCTAAGTAAGACCACCTAAATACTTACTTGCTTTATCCTATTATGTACACATAATAGTCTTAGAATAATGCTACTAGTATTATTGTTCACCGAGTGGTTACTGACAAATATTGTATGATCTCACTTACATGTGGAATCTAAAATAGTCAAATTTATAGAAGCAGAGAGCAGAATGGTGGTTGCCAGAGGCCGGGGGAAGGTTAGATGGGGAGGTGGTGGTTTAACAGTACAAAGTTTCAGTTACGTAAGATAAATAAACTCTGGAGATCTATTAAACAGCATAGTGCCTTTAGCTAACAAAATATATTGTATGCTTAAAATTTTCTAAATGAGTATATCTTGTATTGAGTGTTCTTTCCACAAAATAATAATAGTAATAATGAAGGAGACAGGAGAAAACTTCACTTTGGGAGGTCACAGATGTGCTTACAGTTTTGATGGTGGTGATGGTTTTACATGTGTATACTTATCCCCGAACTCATCACCCGGGCTCAACCACATAGAAAATAATTTTTAGTTTTTGAACTGAATGGAGTGGACTGAAAATAGAAAACGTAAAAAGTTCACATTCTCACTATGAAAATTGTGAAACCTGAATCAGGGTTCTGTTTTTCTTTACTGAATAAAATTTGCCATTAAGATAGAATATGGAAACAAAGAAAAATTATAGGGCTTTGTCTTAATTCAACTGATACTATTTCATTAAAATTGGCAAATCAGACAATTCGGTGCCCCAAAGATAAGCACTGTCAAATGTGGTAGATTTTCTGCCAGGACATTATACAGTTATCTGTATGTTTATGTGTGTGTTTCACTGAGATTATATAGCATATAGTTTATATTCTGGTTGTTGCTTATAGAAGAGAAAAGAGAAAGGAATGTTTTTTGTAGTTTTCCACATTTTACATATGACTGTCAAGGCTTTTGATAGGGGATGGCAACTAGCCTTCAAGAAAAACCCATCAGGAATATGCAGAAGTGCCTGTTTCACTGTACCCTTCCAACAATGAATATTAGCAAATGCTTGGCAGACAAAAATACTGTTGTCTTAATCTAAAATATTTAATACCAGTATGATTAGATATTTTTTCATATGTTTAGTGGACACTTATAAAACTCCTTTTAGTAAAGTCATTTTCCCAATTTTTTTATTAGGGCATTCTAAAGACATCTTCAACATACAGCAAGTTCTGGCTTAGAGAGCCTCTTTGCTGGCCACTCAGAGAATGAAACACACATACAGACACGCAGATAGACACACACATTTGCAGACAGTTAGTAGTTCCTGAAATATTACATACCTTATCTATATGTCATCTCTCATAAGCAGTAGTTAGCTGTTATATAAGAGTATTATATAATATTATAATTATCTGATTAAAGTAGGGGAATAGAAAATGCATACATTTTTTAATATGAATAAGAGTAAAGTAAAATGAAGAAAGGCTACACAATATATTGGTAAGTTTAAAAGCACGGAACATAAAATCAGAATTTTTTGGTCTCTGAACTATACCTTAGAAGTACATGAGGCACGTTAGGAAGTTGAATCAGAGTATTATGTACTATTTTATAAGTCCTGCTTGTAAGTGACCTAAATACAGCCATTTCTAAGTGGCCTGAGAGAGGCAGCTTCCGAGGGTGTAAAGTTATAACCAGGCAACAGCTTGAGCTATGAAAGAGTTAAATCAGTAGGTTTTAAGAGCATTGCCCTGGGAGGGCTGGCATGGGGGTGAGAGACAAAGATTATAAATATGGCCCGGGTCTCCCTGTATCTGGGAGCACATCCTGAATCATTACGGTACTCTTCTGGAGCTGACACTCCTCATAATGTTCCTCCGGGTTATCAGTCCTTAAAAAATCTGGAGCCACAGGATGACATTTAACTTTGAACTCTCTCCTTTGTATTTAGCAAAGCAAGTGCTAATGAGGTACAGAAGCTAGGATAATAATTGCAAGAACATTTGTTAGAACTCTTGCAGTTTCTAACAGAGGCTAGTGAAGTTACTGAAGAGCAAGATTTCACATTTGATTGTAAGCTAATTGAAGAATCCTTTTTGACTTTTGAAAGAAACCAAAAGTAAAGAAAAATGAACAATTTAAATAGCAAAGCAAATTTGAGGAATTTAATAGCTGCTAAAAATATTTACACTTAAAATATCATTTAAAAATATTTTTACTTTCCTCCAAGAGCTCAGTGTTGGCACTAGTATTGTAGTATTTCCCATATACTGCAATATATTATGTTATGATCACTTCCCTACTGCATTACATGTTTTGTGGGAGCCAGGTCCAAGGTCCATGAGTCATTCACCTATATATAGTCACCATTTTATTTCATTTTGTCCTGCTCAGGGCTGAATAGATGAGTACCATATTTATTAATGACTATAACATTTACAAAAACAAGGTTGTTTTGTTTTGTGCCAACTCAACTGCTTCTGTGTACTTGTGTAAAGTACAACATAAATTTTAAGAAGCTGTAAATACTTTGGAAATCACCATTCTTACTTTTACACTTGAAGAGTAATTTGTTAAATCATCATAATATGAGAATCTGAATATAAACTGGGCTTGACCATGTCTTCCATTGTGAAAAAAATGAGAATGCAATCAAACATATGTTTTAATAAATAGAGTCAGACATTATTTTTGTGAAATATATTACAATAAAAAGTTGCCATTTTCAAGTCAATTTTCAAATTTTAACAAATATAAAGGATTTAGCTACAGTCTTTGTACTATTCTGGGTAATAAAGGAAGAAAGTATTTGAAGTTTGCAATTTTGAATCAGGCAATAAGATTTTTGTGGCACTAATTATAAAGTAGGTATTTATATGATTTTAATTCCAAAGCATGTGTTAGCTGTTGCTCTTTTAATGTCTGTCTGTGGCTTGGTAGTACCTTGAGGAGGGCGAATAGACCAAATAAGGAAAAAAATAATAATTCTAGCTCTTTTACCAATGTGTGTTAATATCAAGTTTTTTTCTTTCTTTTACTTTTTTAAAAAAAAATTATCACCCTGTCAAAATTAAATGTGCAATTCACAGGAAATTTAAAGGCTAGTTAATATATTTCAATATATTTGAAGTCTCTTTGAATTTTTAGATGCATTATTTCTTTAGGAAACAAAATGCAAAATTAATTTAACATCTTTGTATTATGCACTATTTACTCATTTTGCATCTGTCAGCTTAATAGTAGTATTTGGTACTCCTTGGTTATTTTCTTAAACAAGAGCTTTTCTTTATTTTAAAATCTCTAACACAGGAGTTTTTTTCCTAATTCAAGCAGAATGTTTGAATTTTTTTACCTGTGACCTGTACCTTTTTGTTCTACTTGCGTCAGTACTTGAAGTTAAATGTCTGTACCACATTACCTATGTCTAAACGGTCTTATGGAAGTGAAATAGGATGGTATAACTTCAAAGAACAGTATAAAAGAAGGAGAAAGAACAGGGTAACAGAAATTCAGAAGGAAACAGATTGTTCTCCCTGAGGGAAAAGTGAAAAAAATTTGCAAAAGAACTGGTCTCTTTTTTTAATCTCTGGGATGAAAATGGTAACCATAGAAATAACAATAAAACTTAGATTTCCTTGTCAAAGAATTTCTCTTGATGAATGACAATTTTCGATAATATTTTTAGATCTTTGACTTATCGCCCTTCCCAATATTTTAGAATTTCTGGATAGAATTCATCTGTGCCACTCATGGACTAACAACTTGGCCTGAAAATTGAAACAGAGCTAAAAATTTGAGCTTCTTACAATGACAGAATATAACATACAAAGCACAACTGTTAGCTTTCTATAGGGGATGGGAGAGAAAAAGAAAGAATTGAGACTCATTCCTCACTCATATTTTTACCAGTTATGTTCTTTCCACTTATAAGGCATAAAAACTCCTTAACTAGTTTAAGAGAAACCTTAGTGGCAGAACAGAAAAATAGCTTATGAAATTTAAGAAAATAACTAAGTAAATCCAAACTTGAAAGAAGGAACTAAACTACAACACAAGTTTATAAATTTTTCTTTCTAGAATGCTATTCTTCCCGGGAATTTACTCCAATTACTCTTGGCCTTGGGGTTTTTATCTACCAAACATCCTGGAAGAGAGTCTGAAGGGGTCAAGTTAAATCAGGTGACTACTCCTGGGTCAGTCATCTGTGACCAATCCTAAATTCAGGGAGGGTGAATAAAATCACTGAGAGCTACCCACCCCCTGCCACCACTACTTGGGAGACAGTTCCCAGGGAAGTGGTAAGCATTTGGGCAGCACCATCATTTTAAAAGGCACTGACAGGTTACCCATACAATTAGTGTCAACATTCAAAACTATCATGTTCAGGTCATAAATTACTAAACAGACCTGAGTATAGCGAAACCACTGACCTCACTGCTAAAGAAATTCATTCATTTATTCACTCATTAGTTTATTTACACATTAACTAAGCATTTATTATGAGAGAGACACCATGCTATATAATTAGGATATAAAAGTAAGTGAGATACAATGTTAGGTTTTAAGAGTTTATGGTTTATCGAAAGGGACAAAACGTGCATGTGTTAAAAATAAACATACAGTCTTCAATGATAAGAACAATTAAAGATGCTAAGCAGTGAATTTAAGTTTGAGGGGAACAGAATGCATTTTATGTATTCATATTCTCCTAAATTCAGTGCAACCAGGACTCTCCCAGGATCCATATTTAAAACAAGCATAGCAGAGCCTGTCTCTTGCATCTGTGTCTGTGTTAATATGCTATGGGTTTCCTGCCTCTCTCTGTTGCACTCCTGTCACTTTTATTTTTGAATGAAAGGCCTTGGTTTTTAGATTAGATTTCACTGTCCTCTCGAAGACCCCTCTGATTTATAGATCGTGTTCACCAACAATTTTTCAGTGCCTAACATGCTCCTATTGTAGAGTTATGCCTCTGTCCTATCCCCAAGAAGAGAACAGAACGAACAATACAGTAATGACAAATACAGTCTTCTCACTTTTTTTCAGTCCTGCTCAGGGCTTTCCATGGTAAGAAAAAGTATAATGCAAAGGAAGTTTTTCTTTTCTTGTGTCCAGGACTATGCCTAGCTTAGGCCCATGCAAGGATTAATAGGTATAAAAGCTGAATGAATTTTTTCAGAAATATGATGTTTTGATTTTTCAAAAAGTTATTAGGCCTGTGTCCAGCTTCTGCAATTAGAAGTGTAAATGTAAGATAGCAGGTTTGTGTTTAGTGCAATTATTTAATTCTATTTAAAGAAAAGTGTTCTATATATTTGAAACCATACAGTGAAGTACTTTCATATTCAAACATGTGAGTATATTCTTATTCAGTAATAGTTTTATGTCTACCAGACAGTCTCTGTGTAATAAGAAATATGTACTTTTCTTAAAAAGTTGGTGTTATTTAAAATTATCTGATGTCAAAGTACTTACCTATCCTGATTTGAAAAGAACAAATAGCTCTAGACAAACCATATGTAAATGTTAAAATAAACATAAGGGTTTTAATGAAAGGAATTGAAGGTTGTATACACACAGTTACACAGTCAGCCCTCTGTATCAGCAGGTTCTGCATCCACAGATTAAACCAATATTAGATTGAAAGTGTTAAAAATTCCAGAAATTTCCAGAAAGCAAAACTTGAATTTGCTGCATGCCAGCAACTATTTACATAGCATTTACATTGTATTTACAACTATTTACATAGCATTTACATTGTATTAGGTATTACAAGTAATCTCAAGATGATTTAAAGTATACCAGAAGGTATGCATAGGTTATATGCAGATAGTAGACCATTTTACAGAAGAGGATTTTGGTATTTGCAGGGGATCCTGGAACCAGTCTCCTGCAGATACTGATGGACAGCTGTATGTGTTGTGAAATGATCACCATGATAAGTCTAGTTAGCATCCATTACCACACATAATTACACATTTTTTTTCCTTATGGTAGAAACGTTTAAGATCTATTCTATTAGCTGCATTCAAATATACAGTACTGTATTGTTAACTATAGTCACAATCCTGTACATTATGTCCCCATGGATTATTTTTTTTTAACTGAAAATTTTACCTTTTGACCACATTCACCCATTTCTCCTTCACCTTCAGTTTTAATTATCATCAATTTTAAGTTTAATTTTAGTCATCATCTTTAATTTTGGGGGAACATCCATGAATAAATATAAAGGGTAATTGTGTAGGGGAAGAAAGTACAATGTAAGGAGGCAGAGCTTGGGTCCTGATGTCAGATTGTAGGGCATTGCTTAACTTCTCAGTGTCTTGCTTTCGTCACCCATAAATAAGAATAATAGTGATACCACTTCCTGTGGTTCTTGTGAGCATTAAATAGAAAAATACATATGAAGTATTCAAGACAGTGCCTATCGTATAAAAAGCAATCATCAATGGTTAGCTATGACTATTATATTCTATGAGACAATCTGGATAATTTTTAGAGAGATTGATTTTTCATTGACATAAGCCCTAGTTGTCATCATTTTAAACTCTTCAATATTCATTTATTCATTTAGCAAATATTTTTTTCTAGTACATGTATTATGACAAGTACTTTATTAGATACTGGCAACACAAAGATGGTTGCTCCATTCAAGCAGCCTAATAACTACAGTAAGAAGGCAGTTTGTAACAAAAAATTCAATATAGTATCATAACTGGAATGATAGAAGTAGGCATGGGATGGCATTGAGAGACATGAGGCATAGTGATATCTCCCATCTCCCTTGTCACCTGTGTACCAGAAAGGCTTCAGAGAGTAGATGCCATGAACTGAGTCTTTAAATCTGGTAGTGTGTTCACCCAAAAAATTGGCTGAGAGAAATGTTAAAATCTAAGTGAGTGAAACAGCATAGGCAAGAGGTATAAAATGTTCTGGTGAACTTTGGGAATGGTAAATTTTTTTTATCTTTTTAATTTTGAATTATTTTATTTTATTTTTAAATTTTTATTGAAATATTGACTTACAATTTTGTGTTAGTTTCAGGTATACATAGCAAAGTGATTCAGTTTTATATATATATGTGTATATATACACACACACACACACACATATATATATATATACATACACATACACATATTTTTTCAGGTTCTTTTCCATTATAGGCTATTAAAGATATTGAATATAGTTTCTTGTGCTAAACAGTTTCTCCTTCTTGTTTATTTATTTTATATATAATAGTGTGTTTATGTTTATCCCAAGCTCCTAATTTATCCCTCCTTGCCCCTTCCCCTTTGGTAACCCTAATATGTTTTCTATGTCTGTGAGTCAATTTCTGGTTTGTAAATAAGTTCATTTGTATCATATTTTTAGATTCCACATATAAGTGATATATTATGATATTGTCTTTCTCTGTCTGACTTAATTTACTTAATATGACAATCTGTAGGTCCATCCATGTTGCTGCAAATTGGCATTATTTCATTCTTTTTCATGGCTAAGCAGTATTCCATTGTGTGTGTATATGTGTGTGATATATATATATATATATATATATATATAATGATATGGTGTATGTGTATACAATTTCTTCTTTATCCATTCATCTGTTGATGGACATTTAGCTTACTTCCATATCTTGGCTATTGTAAATATTGCTGCTGTGAACACTAGGGTGCATGTATCTTTTCAAATTAGAGTTTTCTCCAGATATACGGAGTGGGATTGTTGAGTCATGTGATAACTCTATTTTTAGTGTTTTTTAAGGAACCTCTATACCATTCTCCATTGCGACTACACCAATTTATATTCCCACCAAGAGTGGAGGAGGATTCCCTTTCTCCATACCCTTTCCAGCAATGATTATTTGTAGGCTTTTGAATGATGGCCATTCTGAACCATGTGAAGTAATACCTCATTGTAATTATGATTTGCATTTATCTAATAATTAGCAGTGTGGAGCATCTTTTTATGTGCCTGTTGACCATCTATGTGTCTTCTTTGAAGAAATATCTATTTAGGTCTTCTGCCCATTTTTTGATTGGGTTGTTTTTTTATTTGTTTTTGTTTAGTTGTTTTTATTAAGCTGTATGAGCTGTTTGTACATTTTGGAAATTAATTCCTTTTCAGTTGTGTCATTTGCAGATATTTTCTCCCACTCCATAGATTGCCTTTTGATTTTGTTTATGGTTTCCTTTGCTGTGCAAAAACTTCCAAGTTAAACTAGATCTCACTTATATATTTTTGCTTTTGTTTACATTACTCTAGGAGATGAATCCAAAAAAAAAAAAATATTGCTGTGATTTATTTCAAACAGTGTCCTGCCTATGTTTTCCTCTAGGAGTTTTATAGTATCTGGTCTTACACTTAGGTCTTTAATCCACTCTGAATTTATTTTTGTATTTGGTGTTAGAGAATGTTCTGATCTTACTCTGTTACATGTAGCTGTCCAGCTTTCCCAACACCACTTATTGAAGAGATTGTCTTTTCTCTGTTGATTATTCTTGCCTCCTTTGTCTTAGATTAGTTGACCATAAGTACATGTGTTTATTTCTGGACTTTATATCCTGTTCCATTAATCTGTGTCTGCTTTTGTGCTAGTACCATACTATTTTGATTACTGTAGCTTTGTAGTATAGTCTGAAGTCATGAAGCGTGATTCCTCCAGCTCTGTTCTTAAGATGGTAAACATGGCTCTTTGGGGGTCTTTTGTGTTGCCATAAAAATTAAAAAAATTTTTTTTGTTCCAGTTCTGTGAAAATGTCATTAATAATTTGATAGGGATTGCATTGAAATTTGTAGATTCTCTTAGGTAGTACAATCATTTTTAATAATACTAATTGTTCCAATACAAGAATAGGGTATATCTTTCCATCTCATTGTGTCATCTTCTATTTCCTTCATCAGCATCTTATGGGTTTTGGAGTATAGGTCTTTTGCCTCCTTAAGTAGATTTATTCCTAAGCATCTTACTCTTTTTCATGCAATGGTAAATAGAATTGTTTCCTTAATTTCTTTTTCTGGTATTTTATTGTTAATGTATAGAAATGCAACAGATTTTTGTGTATTAACTTTGTATCCTGCAACTTTACCAAATTCATTGATGGGCTCTGATAGTTTTCTGGTAGCATCATTAGGATTTTCTATGTAAAGTACCATGTCATCTGTGAACAGTGACAGTTTTACTTCTTTTCCAATTTGGATTCATTTATTTCTTTTTCTTCTCTCATTGCTGTTGCTAGGACTTCCAAAACTGTGTTGAATAAAAGTGGCAAATGTAGGCATCTTTGTTTTATTCCTGATCTTAGAGAAAATATTTTCAGCTTTTCACTCTTGAGTATGATGATAGCTGTGGGTTTATCACAAATGACTTATACTATGTTGAGGTATGTTCCCTCTATGCCCACTTTCTGGAGAGTTTTTACCATAAATGGATGTTGAATTTTATTGAAAGCTTTTCTGCATCTATTGAGATGATCATATGGTTTGTATTCTTCAATTTGTTACTGTTGTGTATCATATTGATTGATTTGCTGATACTGAAAAATCGTCGCATCCCTGGGATAAACTCCACTTGATCATGATGTATTAAAAGAATCCTACCTGCACAATTACTGTTTTTGATGTCATATTTTACATCTAATAGTTTTGTGTATTCCTTAACAGCTTATTGTGGATGCAGATGTTTTTCTACATTTGTCTTTTAATCCTACTGCTAGTTTGTGTGTGGATGATTTACTGTCTTTACTGTATGTTTGCCTTTACCAATGAGCTTTTCCATTTTGTAATTTCTCATTTCTAGATGTGACCTTTTTTTCTCTGCCTAGAGAAGTTCCTTTAGCATTTGTTTTAAAGCTGGTTTGGTGGTGCTGAATTCTTTTAGCTTTTGCTTGTCTGTAAAGCTTTTTATTTCTCCATCAAATCTAAATGAGAGCCTTGCTGGGTAGAGTATTCTTAGTGTAGGTTTTTCCCTTTTTTCACTTTAAATATATTATGCCGCTCCCTTCTGGCTTATGGAATTTCTGCTGAAAAATCAGCTGATAGTCTTATGGAGTTCCCTTGTATGTTGTCTGCTGCTTTTCCCTCATTGCTTTTAATATTCTTTCTTTATCTTTAAGTTTTGTTATTTTAATCACAATATACCTTGGTGTATTCCTCTTAGGGTTAATCTTGTATGGGACTGTGTACTTTCTGGACTTGTGTGACTATTTCCTTTCCAGGGTTATGAAAGTTTTCAACGGTTATCTCTTCAGATTCAGGCCCTTTCTCTCTCTTTTCTCCTTCTGCGGCCCCTACAACTTGAATATTAGTGTACTTGATGTTGTTCCAGAAGTCTGTTAAACTGTCCTCATTTCATTTTTATTTACTTTTTTTCTTTTCAGCGATAGTGATTTCCACTACTTTGTCTTCCGGCTCACTGACCCATTCTTCTGCCTCATTTAGTCTATTGTTGATTTCTTCTAATGTGTTTTTTATTTCACTTATTGTATTCTTCAACTCTATTCTATTGTTCTTTTATTTTTTCTTTGTTAAAAACTTCTAACTTCTCACTCTGTGCATTCATTCTCTTCCCAAGTTCTTTGATCATCTTTATGATCATTACTCTGAATTGTCTATCTCCATGTCACTTAGTTCTTCTGGGATTTTTATCTTGTTTCTTTGTCTGGAACATACTCCTCTGCTGCCTCATTTTGTCTAAATTTATACTTGTATTATTATGTATGTAGTATGTTAGTTACATTTCTTGAACTTGGAGAAGTGATCCTTTGTAGAAGATGTCTTATATGTCCCAGCAGTGCGCTCTTCTCTCATCACCCAAGGGCCTAGTGGCAGCTGATCTTGGGGTGGGGCCTGGCCTGTGTTTGTGGACTTATTCTGCAGGCTGCAGGATCTTAGCATTCTTGCTTCTGGTGTCTGCCCCTGGTGGATGTGACTAGTCTAGAGGCTTGTGTAGACTACCTGGTGGGAGGGGCAGGTACCTGCCCACTGGTAGGTGGAGCTGAATCTTGGTCTTCTGGTATGCAGCACTGTGTATAGGGGTGTGTAGAGGTGGCTGTGGGCTCAGGAAGTCTTCAGGCAGCCTGTCTCTGATGGGTGGGGATGTATCCCCACCCAGTTAGTTGTTTGGCCTGAGGCATCCCCCAGCACTGGCTCCTACAGTCTATTGGGTGGAGCCAGATCTTGGTGTTAATGACCCAAGTAAGATGTCACCCTCCAGGAGAGTCTATGCAGATGAATACTCCCAGATATACCCATCACTGTGTCTATGTTCCCAGGGTGATCCACAGTCAACCCCACCTCTCTGGGAGGCCCTGCAAGACCAGCAGGTAGGTATGGTCAGGATCCTATGAAATTTCTGCTTTTGCCCTTAGTCTCAGTGAGTGTGAGATTTTGTGAGTACCTCTGTTCCACAAATCCTGTGAGGCTCCTGCAGTTAAGTCCTGCTGGCCTTCAGAACCAAATACTCTGGAGGCTCCACTTGCTGGTGTTGGACCCCTGGGCTGGAGAGCTCTCACTCCTGTGGGAGAACCTGTGCAATATAATTATGCTCCAGTTTGTGGGTCGCCCACCTGGATGATACAGGATTTGATTATATTGCAAGTGCACCCCTACTACTGTCTCACTGTGGTTCCTTCCTTACGTCTTTAGTGATGGAAGATCTTTTCTGGTAGGTTCCAGTCTTTTTTATTGATGGTTGTTCTGCAATTAGTTGTGATTTTGGTGTCTTCATGAGGGGAGGTGAGCTCCAGCTCCTTGTACTCCACCATCTTGACCACCTCGCTGGGAACTGTAAATGATTTTCTAAAAATGAAACATGATATGCCAAAAGATGGAGAGAGATGAAGCTTGATATTTGAGCAGAGTCCATTCATGTGCAATTTTAAGGGCCATGCTGAGAAATCTAAGCTTGAAGACAGTAGGTACTTGATATAGTAAAACTTAGTTAGAAAGTTAAATCCAGAGAAGTAGCAGGTGACAGATCAAAATGATGGGATCTGGTAGCATTTATCATCTTTTAACATTTATACAATTTATTTATTTATTATATTTATTTTTATTCTCTATCTCCTCTCACTGGAATGTAAACTCAAGAAACACAAGGATTTTCATCTTTATCTCCCAGCATTAAGAGCAGTGTCTGATACATGATAGGTATTCAATTAATATTTGCCAAATAAATTGAAATTTTTACTGTCTAGATAAAAGAAAATGAGAGTCATATTTTTGAAGCTAAAAAAATAGATTTCAAAGTGTACAAATAGCAAAATTTATGACTGATTAGATAATAGTGAAGAAATCAGAGATTTTTAGCAAATACTAAGTGTCCAAATTGAATATTATATCAGTTCCTGCAAAGGCTTTGTAAGAAGAGAAAAGTCTGATGTGAGGAGGAAGGTGATCAGAGCATATAGGGATTTAGTTGTTGGCTCGTTGTTCTCTAGGGACATACAGGTAAGGAACTTACAGATGTCCAGGAAGTACTTAATATCTAATTCTAAATATTTTTACTGTTATATTTAACAAATTTGTGAATATATTTGAATCTAACATCTCAGTACATCTAGTATTTCCAACAAGGTAGTAGCAATTGCTGAATGTCTAGTATCGTGTATCTTTTTTTTCCTTGTTTTTCCTACCTCTTTCCACTCCTCTGATCTCTGTGCTCCAATCATTCTACTCATGTCTTTAAAATATATATTTATTATATATTCATTATTAATATATATTACTCTGAGTAATATACTCTAAATATAACTAATTATTGCTACATCAATTGTAAAGACTGCATTATATCTAGTAATAAATCAAAAATGATAAAATTCAAGGTTTTTAGACAATTGGCTGTGTTTTCTGAACGTATTCTGGTATAAATTTTAGATGTTTTTGAAAATATTTTGCATTTTAAAGAATTTGGAAATGTATTTTGCACAGAAATACAGAATTATTCATCCGGAGTGAGTATTTTTGATTAGGCTCTGATACATTCTAATAAATCAATTGCATGGCCATAGATGAACCAACTATTTCTGGATCTAGGTGTTTCTGCCATAATATACACTGTATTCTGTAAGAGAATAGTTCATGTCTGTGCAGGAATTCTAAATGCATGATCCTTTTTGACCCTTCTAATCACCCTGTAGAACTGGAGCTTCGGAGATTATCATCTCTACTATCGATGAGAAATTTAGGCTCAGACTGGTGGTAGCAGATTGACCCAGCAAACAATGGAAAAGCAGTTCTCAAAACAAGGGTCAGCTCAATACTAGTCTATTTTTTCCTCTACACTATCTCTTCATCCATCTCCTAACCCAGAAGCATTGCACAGGTGGCTGCTAGGAATGAGCTGCGAGAGAGAGAATGTCTGGACAAAGTTAGCATTGATTGCAGATGTTAACAAGCAATCACTAGACATATAAAATGCAAGAATACCTAAAGTTGCATAAGATTAAATTTATGCTGCTGTATTGCAAAATACTTCCCAGAATGACTCTCATATCCTATACAGGAGTTATTTCAAAACGTTCCTAGCTTCCTAGGCATCTACCCCATCATCAGCCAAAATTCATAGATCAAATAGGATCCATAATGCACCCCCACCCCACTTCCAGTTTATCTGTACCCATATGCTTCATTCCTTCCCCAAGGTCTCACAGAAAATGTTACTTCTCTTCCATCCAGTGCTAATAACATCTTTTGTGCCCTGGCTCCTACCAACTTACACCTACTCAGAGACCCTACTCTATTAATTATATTCTCTTAAGTCTATCAAGTATTGAAGCAAATAAATGAGTAAATAAATATTCATAGATGAAACTAAAATGCTGCTCTGTAAATCTTTTTTGCCTTATAAGCTTCTGAATTTCTTTTATGCTCTAGTCCTGTCTATAAAAAGGAGTCTGTCTGTCCTTTACTTCCTAACCTCTCTGTTTTCCAGGCCACTGGCTGCGCTATTCTTTTTCAGTGTGGTTGACCAATAACCACCTAATTGCCAAGTCTGATAAAATGTATTTATTTTCAATACTTTTTTTTCTGTCTTCATCTTACCTGATTTTAATGTCACTTTTGACAGTCTAAGTGTATTCCCTTTAAAACTAATTTGTCACATTGTTTCCCTGAACGTTTTCTTATCCTTTTAATAATTCTTGTTTAGGCTGTTTTTCTTTTTCTGTTTATTCTTGATTTGTTGGGTTCCATCCTCAGCTCTCTTCTTACGATCTCATCTTATGACTTTGCTTCCATCTGTATATTGATGACTTCCAAGTTCCTTCTCTCATCCTGCATCACTCTGCTCAGCATCACACACATCTGTCTCACTTTCTCCTGAATACATCCACTTCTGTGTGACACTGGCATCTCAAGTTCAGTATGCTTCAAATTAACTTGATGATTCTCCCCAAGCACCCAGTTCCTGTAAACTCCTTGTCCTGTATTTTAATCTCATTGCATGGCACCTTCATCCATTGAGTCTTCCAGCCCATATGCTAAGAATCATTCTTAGCTCTACCAGCATTTTTATCCCATCCTAAACCTGTAAGTCTCTTAATTCTTTCCATACTACTTCTTAAATATCTCTCAAATCCACTGAAGTTTCTCCAGCTCCAAAGCCACTGCCTTATTTTAGATCTGCGTTATTTCCCGATTGGATTATTTCAGTGGTTCTTCCAACCCATTCTCCATACTACAGTTAATAACCTTTCTAAAACTTCTCTCTTTAATGCCATGTTCCTATAAACAAACTTTAGTGATTTTGTTCCCTTCAAATTACAGTCCATTTTTTAAAAACTGAGCTCCCGTGACCTTAGAAGACTTAGTTGCTGACACAGTTCTCCAGCCATTGGTCTGTTGCTCCTTCATTTGGTCAGTTCTGGTACGTCCTTAAAATCTTAGCTGAGACATCACCTCTTACAGGTAGTTTTTCCTCATTCCCCAATCTTAGGTTAAGGGCCTTTCCTCTGTGCTCCCACACCTTTCCAGGTTTACACTTAACAGAGTATTTATCATATATTGTAATCACCTCTTTGTCTTTCTTTAGTGTTAGCTCCTTTATTACAAAAAGCATGTATTTTGCTTGGTGAACCCAGAATGTGCCTGCCATGTAATAAAAACTTGTGAGATACTTGAATAAAGTGTATATTTAGTGGGGGCATGCTTTCTGACAGTCACTGTTCCAGGCATTGAGCATACAACTATGAAAAATACAGACAAAGTCCCTGTGCTCTGAGAGTTTATATTCAGTAGGGAGAATAAATAAATAAACTTGCATTCTAAATGGTTTAAAAGGTAGAGCCATTTAAAATCTCTAATCAGTTGTTTTTTGTAACAATCAGAGAGACAGCTATTCTTCAAATTGTAGATTTTATTTGTAGTACCAAAACTTCCGGATAAAGTGTAAAAGTTATGCTAAACTAGAAGTCTTATCTGTAAAGCTCATACCAAACTTCAAAAATGTCTCCAAATGTGTATGATTTAATGTAAGTATGATGATCATCTGATAAAACTCATAGAAAATACTGTAAACAATTCCAATTACATTGGCTTAAAACATTTTAAATCAAACTTTGCATATAAAATTTATTTTAGAAATCTAAAACCATAAAGTATGCAAAGAAAATGGGCTATGAATGGATGAGAGTCTAAAAAAGTGTCTAATTTCTAATTCCAGCTGCAAGGAAAAGAATGTCAACTATGTTAGACTGTGGCTGTGCCTGCATCCACAAACTGATTTTAAAAATGATTGAATTCATTTAAATGGCCAGTTATTCTGACAAAACCAACAACCAAAAGTGGCCAAATCTAGTCAATACCTGGTTGTTTGCATTCAGCTTACTTGCCCCCTCAATTTGGTTCTTATGTGTAGATAGTCTGTGTATCAAGAATTCAGGGTGGGCCACTAATGTCATTTTGTGAAAACAACGTGTTACCAAGTAATAGTGTTTTCTGGCCGTTTGCTCTTGACCACCCACGTGTCTGAGAATGCGGTCCACTGGTCTCAGTACCTTTAGGGCCTCACTTTTTTTTTTCCTCATCTTCTGAAGGTGTGGGAAGAAATAGTTTGATTGGAAAGTAGTCAGCCTGGTGGTTGTGGAGACATAGTTACCATAGAAGCTTGTTATCAATCCCAGGATCAACCAGCAGGGGCTGCTACCTAAGAACCCAGCGATTTGTGCTTTCCTTTGATTAACCTGACTGGTCTGTTGGATGGAAATGTTTATTCAAAAGCATAGACTTGCATAAAAAATTTTTTTGAGTGAAATGACTCTGCTTTTGAATTGCATTTGTTTCTGTAACAATTCCCCAGCTTTAGTTTCTGTCAAATAAAAGACCAACTAGTATTTTTCTAAATACAAACACCAACAAATATGCTTACTGCAATTACTGTAGCTGCCTTTTTACTATTGTTAAGAGGTATTGAAAGGCTTAATTGCTTGTATTTCTTGTAATGCTGATTAAAAATAAGAAAAAGGCACACTTACAATTCACTGAGGACTGTGAGAAAAACAATGTAAAGCTAAAAATGTAGTCTGATGGTCTCCCTGATCCTTAGCCAGGGTTATTACAATATTAATGTGTAAAAGTACAAAAGTTATACTGAAGATACTATGTGCTACTATTTTTGTTCATTTTTAACGATGCCTGTTCCCTACACCTAATCAGTACATCTTATTGCTCTCCTGTGTCCAAAAGTAGAAATTTATGCTTGGAGCTGAATGCATATTTGATCCTGTCCCACCGAGCAAGTCAAAAGTGTTTTTGGTAAAACAGGTATGAAATAGATGTGGTATTGTTATTATAAATTTAAATTGCCCTGACTAATCATTCTGTGTGGTTTAGAGATAGAAATAATAGAGATGGTAAAACTAGAAGAGGAGGTGCTAATTTCCTTGCTCATAATGAGACTTTTACATAGGGAAGAAATGACTGGAAAAATAATCATTTATTATTCTTTAGGACACCTGAGTCAGCAAAATCACCTGCACATGGTTGAGAGAGGGGTCCCTCATAGTACAGATTTTGTGTTTGATTTTACAGAGAACTCAAAAGCCAGTAGCTGTGGATGGCATTTATATTTAGTAAGAGTGCAATATACTCATTTGAAGTTGGGAGATGAGTATTTATTGAAACAGCTGGCAAATCAGCAGGAAAATGCTGATTTTGAAAAAACTATTCTTCTTCTGTGGAATCAGACCTACTGTATTTAGCAACACTATTATAATTGAACACAAAAACTGCATTAAAATACCATTAAGAAGGAGACAGAAATCCAGAAAAATAAGAGAATTCTAAGTTAAAAGCTGTCACAGCATTCCTGAGTCAGCTCTTTTAAGCATAAATGCACAAGTGCACAAATGATCTTTCAAGTATGACACGAGATAAACCTACCGGACTTTATTTCCCTGTCACTTATAGCCACTGTCAAATACAACCTGTATATTTTTCCAGACTGACCTGCCTAGCTAGCTCCTCTATACTCAGGAGCACGATCCCATCCTCTCATGGAATTGAAATGCTGAGAAATTGGATGAAATTTTAATTTCAACATGACACTAACACAGCCTAACCTTTTCCTGAAAATAATCTATGTATTAGTAAAGGACATTCTGTAATTCCTACCAACCCTTGTGCCACCACTTAGAAACACAGACTGTACTTTTGTACAGGCATAAGAAAACCAAAGGATCACTAGGTCATTATTTTTTTCAAATGAGAATACTGAGAGCTGCTTAATTTATGTGACTTACTAAAGGTTGCAAAGTTGGTTTGTGGCTAAAACCAAATCTTATGACTTTCAATCCAGTGTCCTTTCGACCATATTCTTTGCCCTGTCTAGGTTGTCACTGATGGTTGTTGCTATGTAGAAAATAAAAATAGACTTTGTCCCAGCCCTGGCCCTTAAAGGCAGCTGGGAGGGCAGGAGTGGGTATAAACAGTAGGACGTTTTGTGAAGCACTTAACTGTTACTATTTTCTCCTCCTGCATTTAATAATGACAACAGTCAAGTAAGGCTCGTCTGCCTCCTCACACAGGCCAGTAAAGTCCCGTGGCATGCCACTGAGCAGTTTCCAGGGCAACGGGCCATTTCTGTGCCTTCTGCTACCCTGGAAAAATCAGAGAAATAAAGGCCATGCAGAAGGGCAAGATGCAGATCCCTGAGAGCTCTCCTGGTATAGCTCAGCTCTGGGCCAGGGCCATCTTGAAGTCAGAAGTCCATCCCACCATTCCTCAGAAATGGCCTAATGGTTTTTCTGATTTAAAAAAAAAAAAAAAAGTCAGAAACTCTTTGGAGATTCACTTTGAGTCTCACTTTTATTTATACAGCCTAAGTTAAAGCTCATATGACTTGTACAAAGTGTACCTGGATCTAACTTTTGATAACCTTCTGTAGAATCTCAACTGCTTAGGGCAGAGTTGGCTTCCCAGGATGCATCATTGCAAGTCCACGTGTCTTGGGAATGCAAGTCTGAACTTAGATCTAAATTTCTGTGAGGACACAAGAGAATGTACAGGTGGTACCAGTAGGTTCCAAGAGACTACATTTTTGTGCCCAACTTATTTCTCAGAAGAGCAATCCTGCCACCTCTCATGCCCTCAAGATTAGAGACGGATTTATGTAGGACATAAGTTCCCAGCTTCACAAAATCCAATCATTGTTTCACCTTTAGCGAGGATAGAATTCATTGGTTAAGATTCCTATCATGACCCTGGGAAGTTTAGTAGGTAAGAAAGAAAATTTGAGAACTTACTCCTGAGTTGAGAACCCAATGGTTGTTTTTATGGTTGAAATTTTAAACCGAACTTAAACTTTTGAATATTCAAGTTCATACCTTCTTGGCAAAGCATGACCTCCCTTTCTTCACAGAGAAAAATTGTAAAAACTTCAAAAGTCACTTTTTAAATCATTTTAATTGCAAATGAATTAGAAACGTAAGGATGAAATATCTCTGAAATTGCACATAGTTGCTAATACTAGAAGGAAAAAGATTAAAACAGTTTCTTTCAGACTTCATCAAACCATAAATAGCCAATATTCTTTAGGAAAATTTGGGAGGTGGGGTGCATAAATACTGTATGGTTCCTTATTTTTTTGATATTAATAGAATTGAGGAAAAATTTATCTTGAGTATTTGTAGTGACAACCTCAAATCTGACTTACTCTATTTCTAAAGGGGTGTTTTGATTTCCTTTCCTGCTTTTCTGCTTTATGCTAACTTTATTCTTCTAACTATATGTATTATCCAGAGAACCATTAATAAATCCTTGTAGGAAATGTGCCTTCAGTCTTACTGAATTCTCAGGATGAGTCTGTTTTTTAACAGGGATTGGCTATAACCTATGTTGGATCAAGTTTGGTTAGAAGTCTAAACAATCCTGAATCATTACTATGTTACTTTTAATAGTCCCATATCAATGATACTGAACATTTCCACACTTTGACTTTAGGCACATTGATTTACATGACAGGCTCAGTATAATTTTTCAGTCTATCTTTTAGTAATTTTTGTCCACCTCCATTTAATAGCATTTATTTTGTCATTTCATTTTTCTCTTACCAGTTTCTTTATGGATTTTTTTTAAAGGAACAGTTTTAGCACACTCATGGCATTGAATGTAATGTTACTTTTATTAATTTTGTTGAGGAACAATCAACATTTATTGAGTGCTTACTCTAGACACAAATACACAAATGCTTTATATCTGTTGAGCTCTTGTACGTGGGGACTTTTCACACAGAATTCTAAACCCAGTAATACATTCTGTCTGAAGGCAAATGCTCTATACCTTTCTTACCTTCTCGCATTCCCTAACCCCCATGCTGCCACTTGGTCATGCTCCACAACACTTCTTGCAAATCTTTTGATTAACTATGTATTGCAGTTATATACAACCTAGGAGACCAGGAAGAGACTCTTGTATGAGAAACAGGGCTATACTTCACCTGCTTATAAGTTCAGAACTTGTCACAGGTAAGGACACCCAGGACATCTTTATTGATCCGTATGCCAACCTGTTCTGCTCCCCTTGTATATGAGAGGATCATGAGACTAATTCTTTAAACTGTCTCCTAAGATCTATGTGAGAAAGATGTAAAACTCGAAGGTTAAAGAGAGATCTGTATACACTGTACATACGTGCGTGTGATGATTTACTTGCATGAAATGATCTACTAGGTATCTTTGCGATGGGGGTGTGAGGAAGCCTGATTTCTATGCTTCTTTGGGCTAAAATGAATATGGAAAAGGAGGTTAAGCGTGAAAGTGTTGATGCTAAAACTTTACCGTACCTCACTGATGCCATTTCAGTCTTCACTGGCCCACGGCATATCTGGATTGCCCAACAGCCAGACAAAACCCATGAATAGGGCAATAAGAAAATAAATATACAAATAAACTAACAAATGAATACATACATACATACATACATTTTGGATTTTAAACAGTGATATTGAAAAAAGTAGCATTCATGTTGTGCCAGGGACTAACCATTCTCCTGATTGCACCCAAGCTGGTTTCTTCACTGCTTTCTGGGTGGGGAGGGAGCCAGCCCTCGGTCCTAACTTCCAGTGTCACCAGTGTCAGTTCAGCTCTTTCAGGAAATATTGTCTGACAAGCTGTAGTAAATCTGTGGAGATCGAAGGGGTGGGAAGTGGGAGAGGGCAGATCTGCATCCTGGCACAGTGCTCATCTGACATTCATGAAAGAAGAATGGGAAGAAAGGAGAACTGAGTAGCAAACGGTTCAGATTTGTTGCAGTTCTGAGAAACTTTCAGCCAGGCCAATGAGGAGTCCCCTAACAAAGGCAGCTCACTCGAGCCCAGCATTGAGTATGAACAACCAGGCTCAAGTATCCCAAAAGCTTAGTCCTGGGTAGGGGGAGGCATGGACTCAGCATTAACAGCACCATGATCGAGGGGCGCTGCAGCTGACGCCAGGTGCACCTGCAGCCTGTTCTCTTGGGGAGAACTTAGTGGCAGACGTTCAAGCGCACCCACATATCCTTGAATTTCGATAACTTGTGAAATCTTTTTGTTGGGGCCTAAAGTTCACTGAAGTGTCTTAGCATGAACCTCCCACTGGCACACTTATCGCTTTGGTGTCAGTCAGCTCACACAGTCGTTCAACTACATTCATCTCCCTTCTCTGTGCCAGGGCCTTTGAGGTCAGTCCTTCCAAGCTTACTTTGCTCTTCTAACTCTTAAAAATCGTTTTCATCTCGACTCTTTCTCTAAGTCTCTTTTAAGAAAACAGAATTAACAACAATAATAAAATGTTCCTTTGTAACATCCTCCCCACAATAATGCTATTCAAGAATTTCAACTTCTTATACTATATATCTTTTTGAGGAATCATCTCTTACTGCCTTTTCTCTTGTGTTGGTGTGGCAATTAAGAACTATATAACTTTTATTTTGGAAGAGGACACTAGGACCTCTGGAAAAACTGGAGTTAATTCCATGTATAATAATAACTTTGGGAAGGAATTTTCAACTTTCTGTTTGCTTCCCCTATGTTATTGATTAAGGTAATTAATGCTACTTGCCACAATAAACAAACTCTGAAATCTTTGTATCTTAATAAAAATTATCCATCACAGTTTTGCGAAGGGTTCTTTTTCATTTGGCAACTCAAGGATCCAGGTTTCTTCCATTTTCTCATGTCCTCTTATCATCGCATGACTCAGAAATTGACTGTAGCAAGCAAAAAGAGTAGGAGACACATTGGCTCTTAAATGCTCTGAATGAGAAGTGACATCTCACTTCTCCTCACATACAGATCTACCAGAGCTCACTTCTGTGTCCCAGCCCAGCTGCAGAGGATGCTGGGAAACATGAAGGAGCAGTGACCCTTGTTGAGCACTGTTTGTTTTTGCACACCATGCCAACTTTGCTCTAGCCTCACTCCAGGCTGGGCTGGGGTGACTACCTGTCCTTTTTTTTTTTTTTTTTTCTGTTTCATAGCCCCTGAAACATCTCAATATGCATATATTCTCTCCCTTACCAGGAAAGAAAGGACAAATATTCAAAGAAAGAATGAGATATTTCTAGAGATACCTTTAGTTTAAACTGTTCATCTAAACTTCGCGTTTCTTGATGCCAGTATTATTATTTATGTTTTCAAAGTTTGAGGTATTTCTCCTTTTTTCCAGATGTCTTATTTGCAGGACATTATTTGAGGGACTAGAATCAAGAGGAACAGTAGAATAAGGGTAGAAAAAAATGAAATAGTTATCTTTAAAACATATTAAACCACACCTAAAGACATGTAAACAAATAAGTAAATTATCACAAAGTGAATGATTACATTCTATTGTAAACGTTGAACATAATGTGATAATTTTAGTCTTGTCGTTAGAACAGGTTTTTTAAAATTTGCTTATTTCTTGCAGATGAAAAATCCATTTTTACTGATTGTATTGGTTTCCTATTGCTGCTTTACAAATACCAGAAATCTAGTGGCTTAAAACAACACAAATTTATTCTCTTATAGTACTATAGGTAAGAAGTCTGAAATGCATCTTATGGGGTTAAAATTAAAGTATTGACAGGGCTAGTTTCTTCCAGAGGATCCAGGAAAAAATTCCATTTCTTGCCTTTTCTACCTTCTAGAGACGACCAACATTCTTTCACTCATGGTCTCATCTCTCCAGTCTGTGCTTCTGCCTTTTCATCACTTCCTCTGTCTTTGACCTTCCTGCTTTTCTCCTATAAGGACTGTGGTGATATTATTGGGACCACCCAGTTAATCCAGACTAATCTCTTTATTCTCAGCATTCTTAATTTAACCATATCTGCAAAGTCCCTTTTACCATGTAAGGTAAATATTCACAGGTTCCAGGGGTTAAGGATGTGGACATCATTTGCAGGGGACATTGTTTAGTCTGTCATACTGAGCCATGTACAATCTTCCTTGTATAGTTTATATTCTTATCTATAGCCCATGCTTATCCGCCAGCTGAATGAAGGTGGGAATATAATCTGTAGTCATGATACTATAGAGTCATCTTCACGAAACTAAATGACAGATGCAGTAGCAAAATCTTCAACATGAGCCAACTATGAATTGGTTAATGAATGCACACTTAATAGGTGGCACTGATAACCTGGAAAGAGTTGAGCAAATTTGTATAGAAGTCAGTGAACCTTTTGGGAACAGAGAGATCAAGACCTCCACCACTTCCCTCTTGGGACTGAAAGTTCTGTCTTCTTTGATAGATTGTGGCAGCTAGGCCACAGAGGTCCACAGGTAGGATAGATTCCCCAGTCACACTATATACTAGGTGGTAACATACTAGGGGCAATAAAAATTTACCTCATAGAGAGAGATTAAATTTTTAATTTAAGTCACAAATACCTCCAGTCACAATAATAGATGGATAATCTAGAGGTAAATAAGTTCTCTTAAAGTTACATAAACTCAGTAAGGTGAGACTATCTTAATAGACCTGATTCTTTCCTGGTTATTAATCTGATCCTTCTAAACTTAGACCGTGTTCTTCCTTGTAAGTGTCATACACCAGAGTCTGATATTTTCTATGACCTAATGGTTACCACTGTAGTGGTGTTGTTGTAGAACTACTCTGAAATCTTTTAACCAATGTAATGGAATTATAATGGGCTTATAATGGGCTCCCCATAATTTCTTTTTACTATTGTAATGCTGTCATAATGGCATTCTAAGGGGTTCTCCGTAAACATATACTGAAATCATTTTGCCACCATCTTGACAGTGAAATGAGTCCCCATAGAGTTTATCTGAAATTGTTTTGCTCTTCTAATGGCATTATTAATGCAGTCTTCGTAGACTTACAGGGAAATTGTTTGACCGTCATAATGTGGTCTTCATAGACTTACAATGAAATAGCTTACCAGTGTAATGTGGTTTCCATTAACTTGCACTAAAATCATTTTCCTGCCATAATGGCATTATAATAGGGTATCCATGAACTTGGACAACCAAAGTTTGGTTCTCTTGATGGCATCATAGCAGCATTGCTACTAAGACAATTAAAGTAATGTTGATGCTCTGTTGTGTCATAAGCAAAGACTGTAAGTAATGCACATCTACTTTTCACACTTAAGTATCATGTGGTTTTTCCTTTAAAAGTAATGTCCTGACCACAATATACTTTATAAACCAACAACAATCACTTCTCAAATAACTAGATGAGAGAACCCTAGATTCTTAGGGCAGAAGATCTCATCTCATGCACCCTCTATATAAATTTGAATGATTTTTATTAATTTGACCATTGTTTTCCTTTTTTTAAGAAAAAAATATGACATATTATTTCCTGTTGGTCCTTCAAAAAACAAAAATCTTATTGCTTTTTAGCCCTTTTTATATTGTAATTTATGATTTTTTTATGAGGTTAGAATGAAGCAAGTCTTTACTTTCTAGTCCTTAGTATGAGCATGCTGAAGTGCATGACTTATAACCTTGGTCTCTTGTATTTAAAAGAGACAACACAAACAAAGAAAACTCATTGGTAAATGGATATGATATAAAGATAGATTAAAGGCATGTAATGAATAGAGTGGATTAAATATTTCCTGGATGCACAGACCCAGTGTTAGGTACATTATTCAGACATGCAGGCAGAGTAAAAGGTGTGATGTTGAGGGAGTTTTAGGTTTGCATTGGGTGCAGTTAGGTTACCAGTAGTGCAACTTATGCAAACAGCTTTTTGGGACCCATCTTCTACAGAAAGCTTGTCAGCCCAGAAAATTTTAATCGATCCTTCTCTGAGTTAGCAATAGCATCATGAAAATGTTTTGATTTCAGGAAGCACATGTTATGCTTGTATTAGTATGGATTTGATGTCTGTTGTCATTAAAATCCTACTGTGCTCCTAGTCTCATTTCCTTTAGGCACACCCATGAGTTCTTATATCAGAAAGCAAGCCTATGTAATTAGGTATGAAATAGATGGGGACATCTGCACATGATTTAGATAGAACTTTAATTATCTTGTAGAAAAGCACGTGGCTGTTTTATAAAAGCCACCAGCCGTGTCTTTGTCTTGGTGTGAAGAGAAAATTGCCTTGAAGGAGTTCCTTTTTTGGCTCTAGAATGTCTCTCTAAGGTTGACTCTTCAGTTAATTGTATAATGCAAGTATGATTATTGTCCCGGAAAAAGGGTATAGCATGATGACCTTTTTGGTAAGAATCATCTCTCTGATACTCACTTAATAGATACTGATCATCACTGAGGAGGGGGTGAAAAAATTGAATATAGAACCAAGAAACCTTTTGGGAGCAAGGGAAGCAAGACCTATACCATTTTCCTTTTGAGATTCAATCCTAGCCCATCTTCTTTGATGATTAAGATGAGTAGACAACGGAGGGTCACAGGTAGAAGAGATTCCCCAGGGGTGCCTAAGTGGGTTTATACCACATGGGATGTTTGGAGTGGTAACTGAGTTCAGAGCCAAGACCTTTATGGTCATTGTCTGGTGGACAAAGGCAGTGGGGAGTTTGTCTCAAGCTTGTAAGTTATCCCAATGCTCTGTGTGCTTTCAGACAAAAATAATTCAAATAGTAGTAATATTGCTGTATTTAGGATTTTTCTTTGTGCCTTTCATGAATCATCTCAAAACAACTTTATGATACATATCTTACCCATGGGAAAGCAGGGAGGAGAAATGACTTGTCCAAGTTCTCACAGCTCTTAAGTGGTTGAGCCAGGGATTACCTTAGGCAGCTTGACTCTGGTGTCTACCTATTTTTGAACTGTAACATTTTGGGATCCCAAGCTTGGGACACCCTTGTCTCTAGCATACTGACACAGTCGGATCTTACTTTCAGGACTGAGTTCCAAAATGGTAGGAATGATTTCAGAACCAGAATTTATGCTTAGAGTGGTATAAAGGAACACTTGGGAAATAAATTTCCAGCCCTTTGGACTCTGAGAAAGTATTGTCAGGACACTAGTGGTATCATAGCAACAGGTGAATTTAACATCCCAGTGTGTGGATCTGCATGTGTTTGCAGCAGACTGAGGAACGTTCTTCCATTGAATTGATGAGATTTCTAGTTCTTTCCCCACACTATGAAGCAAAACTGATCCCCTTGGAATTAAAAATTCTCTAGAGTTCTTGAAATATTCAGGGAGTTGGAGGAGTCCCAAGAGAGATACTTGAGTTCCTGCTAATGGGAATGTGATGGCTCTAGAGATTAATTTGAATGCTAAAAATAGAAATGACCTCATTTATATCACAAGTTCATGAAACAGGCCATTTTGCATATCTGCAAAGACCTATGGATTAACATATACTAGCCAGATTTCATAAAATAAAAATGCAACCAATGATTATCTCAGAATTACTTAATAAAAGCCACTGGCTTTTACTTCCAAGATTGTGTTACAGATTTATGAATAAAATAGAAAAACAAATCACAATGGTCAGAGGATAATAACAAAATAACATTATGATAAAGTTAAAAAGTAATATGGATATCACCTGACATTAAAAATGGCAAAATAAAACATTTACGGTTCTTAGCATTCTATCATTTCACTTTTGCAAAAGATTAATGTCAACACTAAGGATGTTATTCATTCATCAACATTAACAAGAGGTCTTACAGGTCAGTGGAAAGAACACTCTGACTATCAGACAGGGTATAGTAAAACCTACCTCATAGGTTTGATGTGAAGATGAGATGAAATCATTCACCTATAGCATTTACCATAGCACTTGACACATGGTAAGCATCCAACCAACGGTGGCTCTCTCTCAGTGTTTATTGTTGTGTTATTGTTATTTGCCAGTAAGCCATGTGGCTTCAGACAAGTCATGTAATTTCTCTGGGTCGTAAGTGGGCTATCTTCAAGAGGGGAGAATCAAATTAGACAGTCTCTAAGCCCTTCGTAATATTCAAGTTGTATTAATATACACTGATGGAATTCTGATGGTAATATTTTCTGCAAACTTCTTTAAGATAGGTCAAAATTATGTAGGCACAGGTAGTAAAACTCTTATAAAAATTTGATAAAAAAAACAACTGAGTTGTTTAGACAAGTTGTGTAAAATACACTTGATGTGACCTGCTGGACAGCAGAGATGAGGACTCCAAGTGTAAGAATGATTATGGACTTTATAAATAAATAAGCTGGTGGCTGAATAGCAAGAATTACTGCCAAGCATGGGCTAATCATGGAATGAGTTACTCAGTAACCTCTCAAGATCCTGGAACTGCAACATTATCAGCAGAATTTGCTTCAAATAAAAATATATTTTTGGTTGGTAATACCAGTTATATGATGCATTGTGGGACATCAGAACTCTTTCAGAGGGAGTCTTTCGAAATATTCTGATATGCAGAGGAAACAGTGTGTCAGTCAGTCAGTATGATTTATGGAGATGATTTGGGCAAAGTGCTGTCCAGGTGCTGCAGAAGAACAGAAATTAAGCCTGGTAGCATCAGACATCCAGACAAACATTAAGCTGACTTCAGTGGAAATTGGAAACTAGAGCTAACTAACTATATGGCTTAAAGGGTAGAAAATGAGATACAGTAAAGTACAGGCATAGCTCTTGACCTTGAAAATTTCCAAAGCTTTCTAGCCTACAGTTAATACTTTCCTATTTTGATATAACCTCAGGATTCTGACAGGTAGAGCAAGACTTTGAAAAAAAATTTTTTTCTCTTTGGCATGAGAAAAATAGGTGTTTGGCTTTTTGAAAAATTAAAACTTTAGACTTTGTTAATGAACTCTTAAAAAGTGACCCTAGACCTGTAGACAAGTTCTCTCCACATAGAGGTACCTAAGAAAATTATGAGACATGGTGGGAGAAGATGGTAGCATTAGTGATGAAAAGTCTCCCATCTTGGTCCCTAAAATCCCTGAAGTTACTCTGTGTCCTACAGTTTTTCTCTTCCTGGATTCTTTAAGCCACCTCTTTATCCTTTCTTCATGCTTAAGCTGTGACTCACAATAAAAATATACTAACAATATATCACTTGCCCATTCTGTCTCTTCTCTCAGTTCTCTGAATTATTTGATCCTTTTCTTAATCAGCTCTTCTTATTCATCTTAACTATTACTACTCATCTCAAGATTTATGTTTTCTGAATACAAGAAACAATGATGAAAGAGTATGGAATATTTTAAGGAATGACTTTATAACCCTTCAATGGATTATTACAACTCACATTTAAGTAGTGTATGCATTTCAGCTTCTGCGACATAAATAAATAGCTATTCATTTAATATGTCATTAAGTAGCCCCAATTTTTCAAACACTATACTTTGAAAAGTTTACTGTACCCTTCTGTTCAGTAAGAATATAAACCATTCCTACTTAGAAGCTTTTTTCAGGATAAGTTCCCTAGACACAGACTTTTAATTGAGGTATAAATATATATACAATGAGGGAGAAAAGTGTGCAAGCCTGAGGTATACAGCTCAACTGATACCCTTGGTGTATATAAGTGCGTATACTTTGGTAATAGTTAAATGGACACACACACACATACATCTCTGCTATGAAGGAAGTGTCTCTATTTACTTTCATAGTCAATACCATTATCTACCCACCTCTCAGTCCTCTTCCTGCCAAGAAGTAACCACTATTTTGACTTCCGTCATCACTGATTGGTTTTGCCTGTTCTTGAAAATCACATAAATGGAATCATAGTTAGTTGTCTTTGTGTCTGGCTTCATTCACTCACCATTGTGTCTGTGGTAGCCACCCAAATTGTTATGTTAGCAACAAATCAGCTTTTTCACGGCTGTGTAGTATTCCGTTGTATGAATGTAACAAAATATATTGATTCAGTGACTGTAAATGGACACTTGGGCTGTTTTGAGTTTTTGGACATTAAGGGTAAAGTTGGAATAAGCATTCTTGTTGCAATTTTTGTGTGACCACATTTTTATTATCTTAGGTTTATGTCTTGGAGTGGAATTTCTGGGTCATAGAGTGCTATATGTCTAGCTTCAGTAGATACTGACAGTCTTACAAAGTGGCTGAATCAATTTACGTTCTCATCAGTATGTAGGAATGAGATGCTGCAAATCCTTCCCAATGCTCAGTATTATATTTTTAATTTTAGCTCTTTTGGTAGATGCATAGTGTTATATATTCTTATATGCATTTAATGTGAATTTCCATGATTTATGATGCAAAATTCAAAAATTCGCAATTGAAATTTTGTGTTTCTGTGTAATAGGTTACCAGCTTCCATGGCAAACATGTACAATCATTTACAAAGTAACACTAAAATACTACCATACTGAATTGGTTGGGAGTTAAAAGCTGGGTTCTAATTTTAGGTCTGCCAACAACTGATAGAGTGATCTTGGACAATTTATTTTTCTTATCTGGCTCTTGGATTCCTCACCTATTAATTAAGGGTTTAACTTGCATTGTTGGAAGGTTTTTATTATTTCTAACATATATGGTTTAATAAATATTTTATTCTCTGTCCTAGTCTACATCTCTGGCTAGGGAAAGACCCTGACTGTGTACTCAGTGGAGAGAAAGACACATGGAGACAAAATAGATATTGTTTTCTAGGTCATTTTTTTAAATCAGTTGTCAGATTCCTTTGGATTCATTTAGAGTTTTAATTCTTTTCCTTAGCAGAAGCTGAAAGTCTCTGATGGTCTGAATTACCACTTACCCTGGAAGAATTTTTTTCCTGCAAGATTCCTAAAGAAATTCCTTCATGGTCCTCTTGGCAGAGGGACTTTGCTCCAGGGCCACCAGCTCTCTCTCATTAGTGCTGACACAGCTCTCCTGTCAGGTCTAAATCTTAAGGAGGATTATGCCCTCACCAGAGTGAATGGCTTCCCATCTGCTTCAGGGAAATTCCATAGCTCAGGAGTGTTGGAGCACATCATGTGGTCACAATAACAAAAATCCATTTTTTGTTACATGTAGTTGGAGCAGTTGTGATCCAAATTAGTGTAAGGGTATTCACTTTTGTCTGTATTTGAACTGGAGCTAAAAGAGGAATATTCTTTTTCCTTTGGGTCTAAACCCAAACCAATGGTGACTGATGGCCTAAGTCATACATTTTGTTTTTCTGTTAAGATTTTCTTAATTCTACATAAATGAATGATTCCATCGGAGACTGTCCTTTGTAGTGCCAAAATTGCTACCAAGTGTAAAGCTAGCCTCTTGTAAAAACTGCATTAACTCTTCAAAGACATTTGATTTCTAGTTACTGTAGTGAAGTCATTATTACATGGAAATGAATCTGGTGCATCATTGATTTATAAATTTTTGCGAGCATTAAACCTATGCCAGGCAGTAGGATATTCCTAAGTATACAATAGTCAAACAAACAAACAAACAAAATCTTCCTCTCTTTCTTTGCCTTTGTGGACTTAGAATCTGTGGATGTCATTATGCAAAGTTCTTAAATTTCAAGCCTTACATCCAAGAACCTGAACTCAGTGGCTAAATAGGGAAATCAAATTTTAAAGAATGACTAGACATTCAAAAGGATCCTCCACCTATAGGTAGAAGAATTATTTTCAAGCTTCTCTTTCTTCTACAAATATTGTGTTACTTCATTTGATTTATCTGGTATTGTGCTAAGCCCTGAGGAGTCAGGAGTGAAGGAGACAAATGTGCCTTTTGTCCTTAGAGTTTCTGACCCATGGCTGTCTTAGATTCTGCTTAGAGAATTCCGTGTTTAATGGCTGAGAGTCTGGACCACGACTAAATTATTAACAACACAGTTCTAATCTTCATATAAATGCTTTCTGCTCATATGTATCCTCCTCCCAGGGTGCCCAGGACTTGGTTCTTCTTTCCCTTCTAAAACTATAAACATGGCGGAGTGGCTGTGTGTGTGTGTGTGTGTGCACTTGACCATATTTGGTTTGTCAAGAGTGTTGCAGCTTGGGAGGAAAATGAAATGAGAGAATAACTCTCACATCTTAGATATGCCCCATCAAGCTTGCATATTAGTTACAGCCTGCTCCACTCTATCCCATGCAAACCGGTATATGGTGGGTTTAGACTACTAGATTTAGAGTCAGAAGCTTGAGTCTGATTTCCAGCTCTACCACTTAATACCTGAGTGATCTTGGTCAGTTTATTTCTTATCTCTGAGTTAGAATAATCTCATCTGTAAGATGGGGATAATAATTCCCATTGTCTGCTTAATCGATTTTGTTAAAAAAGAAATTAGATTGCACAGGAGAGTCAGGACAGTTCTTTTAATATGTAGTATTAGCACCTTTCTGTGTAATAAAAGGAGTTCATACTACAGTTCCATCTCACTCTCGTGGCCATTGACAACTGTAAGGAGTGAGGAGGAAGGAGTGCTGTCTGCTCATAACCCCTTATACACCCTAACCTTCCTTATTCTTTGCTGTTCATCGTTTGTCCAAAACACCATTTGCCAGGGATGAAGTCGTGCTCTGAGTGTAAGTAGAACAGCTGGTTGGCTGGGTGCACATGCATTGAAGTGCACCTTCTCTCATGGAGGGAAGGCTTTCACAAGGTTCCCCTTAACCATGCTTCGCTCTACCATGAAGTATTTCCTATCCCTATGGGTCAGTTACCTCATTTCACTAATGAGGCATGGATAAGTTAAATGATATCACTTAGGCACAAATGACAATTAGATGGCAGAGCCGGAATTAGAACCCGTTAGACGGCTTTACTTCCAGGTCTGTTCTCATGTCATTGAACAAGGCTCATCCTCTATTTTAGCTCAGATTTCTTATTTACAGTTGTCGTTTTGTTGTCTTAAATTTCACATATTAGCACTTTGACCCCTTAAAAACAGGTTTAAATGATTGTAGCACTCTTGCCTCAATGCACTTTTATTTTTGCTTAATCAATTCGTCAGGACCTTCTTTTGTTAGCAAGAGAAAGGCAGAGACCAAGAACTTTACTGACAGCTCGAAACACTCAATTATTCATTGGAATTGGTCGTCTTTTATAGAAGCAAAATAGACACAACCAGAATTATCATGCTTGAACAAGTGAGCTGCTCTAGACCTGAGCATGAATGGAATATGCCTGTGCTATGAAAGCAAAACTATGGAATTTTATTTTATAATTTTTCACATTAGAAATTGTATTTTCCATATGCACCTAGTATGCCTGTATCTGTCTGTATAACTTAGGACCAAATTCATCAGAAGTAGACAGTTCAAGTGTGATAATTGACACTGTGGAGTCATCAGAAAACCTTCCTTTCTCTCTTTTTCTGCTTCATCATTCTCAATATGTGGCTTCCATCCTCATTTTCCAAGGTGGCTGCTAGAGCTCCAGTTCTCATGTCAGTATTCTAGGCAGCAGAAAGGAGCACAATGGGAAGAAAAGAAGGGTGTGCACAAGTTGCCTGTCTTCCTTTCAAAGAAGTTCTTCTGCAAGTCCCACACAATAACCTCTGCTTATGTCACTTGGCTAGATCTTATAATCATAACCTTTCTTAGTTGTGTAGAGATAAAAGCTTCTTTTTTGTTAAGAATACCCACATTCATCTTTGCCATTCTGCCTCTCAGAAAGCCAAAGCTAGCAGTTATGTATACATTCCCACATTTCTCTAGAATTATACAAATAATTGATATGAATGTTGTTCATAATCTGAATTGGATTATACTATACAAAGTATTCTGCAGCTTAATTTTTCACCTACTCTAGATTCAATACTTATAGATGTCCCCATTCTTTTTAATAGCTGCTTAAAATTCTTTACTATTGATCTGCCATAACTATTTCACAAAGAAGACAACTTTAACTAATTAAGAGGTCCAGAAGAGCAGCAAAATCAGCTTGATGAGGTACTAAAGACAGTTAACAAAGCCAACAGCCCACAAGGCTGAGACAAAGTTAGAGGTTTTAAGGTCGAGCACGTTAAGTGGGTTAACGTGGCTAGCTAAGGACACGGAGCATGCTCAGTGTGACTGCAGCGTTTTCAGGACAGAGGGGGCACTTTTAGCATAGCTTCTTATGCCACAAAATCCCTAAAGATGCCATTTATGCCATCTGGCTTTGTTGTTCCTCTCAATCAGCATCTTTAGACATTTCTCCTATTCATTTTTTCCCTTTTCAAAACATCTCTCCAATCAAATCACCATCTAATTTCTAAATTCTGAAAAAAAAGAGTTTAAAAAAATTAAACACTTTTGCCCTTAAACCACTTCTTCTAGTTATTAGTCCACCTGTTGACAGCCTTTCTTTCCATTCTGAGTTTGAAGAATTATTTGAGCTCTTTCACACGTTTTTTTTCTTGTCTTTATTCTGCCCTCTTGCCCCCGTTCCTTCTTTTTCCATGATTGTCCTCACCCTGTTATGCTTGTCAGATAATAACTTATTGAAACACAAACCAGAATATATGTTTTCATCTTGAGTTTGCATAAATATTTAAAATTTTACATAGAAAAGAGCTTAGAGTCTGAATCTCCAGGTTTACTGTTTCTCCTGAAATTTGAGCCTCAAACCGTGAACTGCTCTTCTCCCTAGCCATGCCCTGTCCAATTCGTGAGGCTGAATGGCCGTTGTGAGCAGGTGAATAAATGAACAAAGTAAGTAAAAAAGCAAAGGTGACCCTAAAAGAGACTAAAGAAAGGTTTTCTCTGGAACACAGACATGTAGATATGTCAACATGCGGGGCAGGCAGATAAGATCCGGAAACAAACACCAGGCTGCTCAGTTTCTTTCTGCTGATCCAAGCTTGAAGGATTTTCCTTCCCTTTGTGTTTTGTGGACTGAGGCTGGGTAAATCGGGAAGCAGTGAAGATGTTCATGGGGAAGGCTTCATGTATCAATGCATTTTTAATATGTCAATTTTCTGGTGTTGTTACTTACAATGAGATCAGTTGGAGTATCAGGAAATTGGAGGACTGGTTCTGAGAGCATCCAACAGCATAACCACATGCTTCATTGGTCTTTGATACCACTTTTACTAAGGAACATGATCTATATTTATACAAAGATTAGTGACAACACTAGTAAGAAAACAGATCTCAGAGAATCTCATATATGGAAGTAATTTGCATGTGAGGTAACTGAAGAGGTAAAATGATTTTTCCCAATTCATCATTATTGGCAAAGTCAGAAACAATCTCTTGTCCATTGTGCAAGCTCCCCGCACTCTGCCCTGGGTCCCAGGCTGCTTCAGATATGACCTGATGGATGTAGCTAAATCTTCCATTATTTCCAAGAAAAATGTAGTCACCTAACATTTCATGGAATGTTGATTACATACCAGATACCACCGTGCAAGATGTTTTCATTTACTCCATGAATATTAATCCAGGGACATTTATGTGCTGTCTGTAGACACTGTGGATGAGTCACAGAAGGTCTTTGTCCTCATGGAGCTTACCCCTCCCTGGATATGTGTGTGTGTGTGTGTGTGTGTGTGTGTGTGTGTGTGTGTGTGTAATATCTGGTAGTGTTCTATGTTAAATGAACATCTGAGTTAGGATAGAGAATAGTGTAGAAGAGAAGGAAGAGTGCTCCTTTATATTATCTCATTTAATTCTAACATCAAGTCTGTGAGACAGGAACTAGTATTATCTCTAATACACGGATAAAGAAATCAAGGCTCAGGGGAGTTCAGTAACACCTTCAAGTTCATATCTTGGAGGGCACAGAGCAAGCTCTAAGCCTGAGCCTAACTCGCTCCAGAGTTGTGCTTTGTGTGTCACTGCGCCCATTTGCCACTAAATAAGAATGTCATGGGAATTTTTATTCAAAGCAGTGACTGTTGCATGAGAAAATACAGCGGGTAAGTGCTGATGATTAAGTATCTAAACAGTTGAGCTGAGTTGCTTAATGAAGTTAAGGCTCATGGCGTCACAACTTGAGTTATTTCATCTTGAGAATTGCGGAAAAGAGGCCAAATAAAAAATGCATTATTGGATTCATCTGGTTCTTATTTTCAAGGCTCAAAGAATCAGCTAATAGATACACAATTCTTGAAGCCATGCTGTTCATAGCAAGGTCAGCAGCTAATAAAGACATCTACTGTTTAAGCATGGATCAGACCACTTGACTTTTCTTGTATCACTGATACCAGCCATTTTTGGCTGAGAACCAGCAGAGTACTCAGTACAGCATGAAATAAGAGAGGTTTGGGGATCTGTTAATTGCATCTTGTCTCAGCTGTAGGAGGTACACTACTACAAAATCAGTCCCTTCCAATTATTCCAGGTTGCAGCTGGCACAGTGAACCCTGGGTTGTTTTTGCCCAATGAAAGAGTCTAATTTTATCGCAGAATCACAGGACTGGCAAGACCTTGAGAGGTCAGTGGAGGCTTTCAAGCAAGACTGCCCTGAGTGCATATATCTAATCCTATTTTAAACCTTCTTCAGAGAGGAGATTCCGTGAAAGCCAATGTCAGTAGTAAGCAACCTATTCTGTAGCCAGTCTAACATCCCTGGCTAGTGACTTCATTTAATTTCACAGGGTTCATAATGCTCATTTATTGTTGAAAGTTGAAATAACTCTTAAGTTTGGGTAGAGGGATTGACGATTTATAATTGATAAATGGGATATTGTACTGTTTATGAGCTTAGTATGCCTGAATTGAACGCTTGTTCTATGGTAGCTTTAAGAATTCCAAAGAAATAAAAATGACTTTGAAGGACTTCTCACCTGGCCCCCACTTTCTCCCTCGTTCCCTTGCTCCAGGCACACTGGGCATTTTATATCCTCACACATGCCCAGCTTATTTCTTACTCAGGGCTTTTGCACTTGCTATTTGATCCTGTGCCTTTGACAGACCGCACTGACTCTCCCTGTGAAGGGCCCCTTCTCCTCAGAACAGTCGTCTCTGATCATCCTCAAGTTCCCTCAGAACACGAATCAGTCTCTAAAATTATCTTAGTTATCCCCTAGCTGGCACACTCCTTGTTTCTCTCCTTCCAAAAGAATGAATGAACTATGTGACAGGACCTCACCTGACTTTTTTTGTTCTAACCATTGCAATTCCAGTGTCTAAAACAGGCAGATGCTAGGCATTCAATAAACACTTGCTAAACAAATGAATGAAAGGATATTCCCGTAGCAATAGATGGTGTAAAATGTTTATTAAGTCTTTGCTCAGAGAACTCCCAGAGTGCTCTGTTCTGCGAGGATGTACAGTGTACTTACATGAACTTTAAAGTCAGACCCTATGGCTTCAAATCCCAGATCCAGCATTTACCAACTATGAAATTTTGGGCAAGTTACTTAAATTCTCTGAGTTTTGGTTTGTAATCTGTGAGATGGTGACAATAAAACTGATCCCCCTTGCTAGTTATTGGGGTGGGTGGATTATTCTACAAAACTAGATTATTTTACTTAGCACGTAACAAACTATTAATTTACTTGTTTAAACAATAGTTATTGAACATCTTCTATGGGCCAGGCACTGATCTAGGAGCAAAGAATACAAAAGTGATCAGTCGGTAAAAACCTTTCCCCTCAAAGCACACTTTGGTGCACATAGCACATGTTTCATATTATTTTAAGAACTGACTTCTGAATTTAACCTGCATGGGGATTTAATTTGGACTCTAGTCAGTGTGCTAATGCAGGCTTTTCGTTCAATAGTCGATACATATTTATTGAGTACCTATTATGTTCCCAAGCATAATTATCCAGCTAATAATGATATACTGGGAAGTTTCTTAGAGAGGTCTATGTTTAAGAGGGCATGGCCAGTCTCACCTAAAAATAGACTGCTTCTATTTGACACGATAATGCATAAAGAGATCTACAGAGGTACAAAAAACATATTTGTTTAATTTTGATTATATGTATTTCAGAAAGACTATCAACAAAAAAACAGGTGAATATTTCTTTGGACTTTTGATAAAGAAAGCCTTTTTTTCTGGAAGCAAAGCTGCTTCTTAGTTTTAATCAGTAAATCATGTGCATTGGTGAAAGAGTTAGAATTAGGACCTTGATTTTCTGAAAAAGCTATTTTAAACTAGTAATCCATTCTCATCTTAGAATGTTTTTTTAAAAAAAGATAAACAGCCCCTCAAAACCCTTTATTAATAATATATTAATATGTTTATATAAACATGTATTCACACATGTGTTTTTTAAACAAAAGTAAGTTTCTAATTCCAAAGTTCACCTTTTTATTTATTAATATATGGTACCGCATTCTATGTCAACAAATATACAGATTCCCTGTCATTTTTAATGACTGCACAAGATCTGTGCATAAATGTAGCATCATATATTTGTTCAGTCTTCAGTTGTTGAACATTTAAGTTGCTTCCAGTTGTTTTGCTATTGTAAACAATATTGGTATAAGTCTATCTCACAAAACACCTTTGGTAGTTACTTGATTTCCTTAGGATATATTTGAAAAGAATTACTACACCTAAAAGGAAGGTACAGATTTTGATCTAATTCTTAACATATGTAATAATAAACCAGTTAAAATGCAAAATGCGAAGTTTGGGAAATAGTTGCAAGACATATGCAGTATAAAAAGCATAAAAGCATGATTGCTCGAACCAGCCTGCCAGAGTCCAACTTCTTTACTTGCTGGTTCTGTGAGCTGAGAAAGTTGCTTACTCTGTGTGTTCCGATTTCCTCATCTGTGAAAACAGAGATAATGATAGTATCATCTATAAGGGTAATTGTGAGGAGTAAATATAAAATATCCTGAACTGCATCTACACCAAAGAATGGTTATGCAGAGGTTTGTTAGTAAAAATGTCAGCAATGAGTAACTTCCTAAATCTCCAAAGAGTTTAGAGATCAGTAAGATTAACACTTATAATAAGTGTTAGCTTATTATAATAATAAGATAACACAATACCTGAGCAATCAACAAAATAAGTAATGTAACAGAGTGATCACAGAAGTATACAGATAGCTAATTAATATATTAAAAATGTTTACTGTGTCTAAAAATAAAAAAACACAAGAGTTAAATACATAAAATATATCTTGGTCCATCTAATTTAAAAATATTTAAGTGAGAATTAACCAATACTAAGTTCCCCTGAACTCATTTGGATAGCAATGTAAATTTGATTGACGCATTTGGAAAATAATTTGAACAAATATATTAACAGCTTCAAAAAGAGTTTCCCCTTCTGATTTTGTAATTCTCTTTCTGAGAGTAATCTTAAGGATATAATCCAAAAAATGCATGAATCTGTTTATTAAGATGGCAAAACAAACAAAGTAGTTAACAGGTGAGCTTGGGATCAGGTAAAGCGCATCTTTAATTCTGCCTCGACCATTAACTGTTAGTTTGAGACAAATGTTTAATCTCTTTTAAGTGAATTCTTTGACCTGACTATGAAGTTAATACCTGCCATAATGGTTTTGTTACAAATAGTACACAGTTCCTAGCACAGAGCAAATGCTTACAAAATGATAAAAATTGCTACTATTAGTAATAACTCCAAATTTTAGATAACCTAAATAATTACAGAGACATAAATTACCACATTTTTTTCAAATATTTTAAAGGCATATATAATGTCTTGAACATTCTAATGGATATTATGTTTTGTTAAAAAATGGAATTCAAAAGTGAATCTAAAAAAACTCAAAAACAAACACAAAAAAGTGAACCTGTTGTATAAAATTAACTATGTAAAACTGTACATTTAGAAGGTAAAATAACATCTGACGATGGTTATTTCTGTATGGTAGAGTAATAATTTTTATTATTTCTCTCTATATATATATGTATAACTCATCATTTTTAAGCTTTCTATGGTATGTATACGTGGTGCTCTTACATATAGAAAATAGGTATTTGTATTAATAAAACAGTCTTAAGTAAAATGTTTACAATTACAATAATATATAAATAAGAATGTAATAAGTATGATTTCTTTGGTTTAAAATCTGGTGTTTCCTCTTATTCTAGCATCTTCCTATCGTCAAATATTTATTATGTGTTCTGAGGCACTTAGCACTTGCTAGAGGCAAGCCTGAATAAGTCCCTATCCTCAGGGTATACGCACAGAGACACAGCTCACCAGTAACACTCACTAAGGTATAAGAAATGTATACGTGTTCATGGTGACTTTTGAGTAAATTCAGAATGACAATAAATATTTCAGAGTAGATTTTTATGCCCATTGGTATACGAAGATGAAATTCATTTAAAGTTTAACATTTTTAACAGACTGGAAGGTAACATTTTCTCCAGGAAAATGAAAGACTCAAATTTTCAAGTTACTATAAAGTTTTAGTCATGGAGTATAGAAGCATATACACTGGGCAGAGCAAGAGGTTTTACTAGATGTCAATCTACAAGTAATTAGCAGTTAATATATTCCATGAAATAAGAAGAATCACCATCTCTACTTGTGTTATCTAAAAACCTTCCATCTTTATTTGACTTTGCTTGTGAGGTTGGCTGGAGTGTACTAAGCAGATTGATTAGTTGATTCGCTTTGATTCTTATCGGTTATGAACCAAGGTCTTCCCAGAAAATCAGTTATAGTGTGAAATTTTACCATCCTTAAAATAACGAATAAACATAACAAAAAGCCAAGTGAAATGAAAGATCTGAATGATATTCTAAAGTGAAGTTGGGTTCCACCCCCTCCCACCTTTATTTTGGTAAGGATAGAGTCCTGTGTCTCCCATTCAACGCTCTTCCCTCTGCGCTGGCACAGAGTGTGTTTAGCGTCAGAAAACACTAGCACAAAGAATAAGATGGCATTATAATGTGGCCCTAATATGTAAATTAGTAATATTAGTAACATTAACTTTCCAGTGAAAATATTAATGACTACAAAAGTACATAGAGGCTTGAGTGGGCTGATATTCCTTGCCACCTTCAAATTTTGATAAAGATGATTCTGGACTCTTCATTTCGTCAGTTCTCATCTCTGTATGTGTACACATGCAGCCTTACAGTCACATGTGGTGAAAGAAATGAGTTACTTTTTGGAAGTAAGGGGACTGTACCTAGTTATTTATCATCGTGGTAGTCAAATATTTGTGAAAGTAGAATTTTAGTAAAACTCTAATATATCAAATACATAAGCAAGGCATGCTCATTACAGGAAATAGGAAAATATGAAAATCAGAGGGAAGAAAAACTATCGCATTTCCAATACCTATAGGCAGATACTTGGACAATTTGGTAAATTCCATCCCCATTTTCCAGCATGCACTGCCCACTTCCCCCACAATCACACACAACTATAGCTGTTTTTCATATTAAATAGATCTAAAGAAAACACCTGTCTCTCTCCTTTGTTTCTTTGTTCCTGAATTCCTTACATCATATTTAGAAGAATTTGAAACATTTATATTAATCCTCTGGTTCTTTTCACATCTCTCCTAATAGATATAAAAGCTATGCATCTCATTCAATTAGCAGGTGGAAATTATATTTAACCCCCAAAATGGAAGTGATCACAATGTACAATATTCTTTCAGTGGTTCTGCCCCATTCTAAATAAGGAAAATAATAGCACCAGCCCAAAGTTCTATTATGAGAATTAAATGAATTTACATATGTGAATGACTTAGAATAATGGCAAGCATATAGTATGAGTTCAACAAATATTAGCTATTATTATTTGTGGGTGTCATTGTTATTGTTATCTTTCACATGGTTCTTGTGGTTTTATAGAAAGTAACAGGTCAAAGAAAGGAGGAAAAATGGGGCCACATCATTATCAGTCAAAGCAAAGACAGCAAAGCAAAAAAGCTGTGTTTTTTCCACTATTTTTTTTTACCGCAGTGTAAGCAGAGAATCATTACATATACACATTGAGAAACAAACCCTCTTTGTGAGCATACATGGAAAGATTGGGCTCTGAGACTACAAAATATTTAAAATATTATGTAAATGCAATATAACAAATTATCATCATAAATACCGTGAAACCTCTCAAGATAATTATTTCTCATGATCATTGTGTAACCAAAGCTAATATTTACTATTCAACAGAAGAGTAAAATAAATAACCTCATGGAATTTGTAGTATCTTAATTAATCTAATTTCATCCATAAAATATATGAGTCAACTTGGCGGGAATCAAATGCAATTTTATTTATCAATTTAAAATTTAAAAATCCAGTTGACATTTTAAAAATTGTATAAAAGTAAAAAGAAACAACAAAAAAGGATTATTGCTTTTAAAGACATCCTTTCTGCTTTTCCTACTCAAAAATGGCTCTGATTAAAATTTTTAGCTTTGGCAAGCAGTTATCCAAAAATATGATCAAATGATAAGTGGATGAGGAATTCATGACTAAAACCCAGCTTTATGCTATGCTTTCTAAGTAATATTTTTCAACCAAATTTGAGTAATTATTTGTATAAAGCAGACTGAAGTGACTAATATTTGAGCAGTCTATTCAAAACTTAAAGTGGGTAAAATGGTCATGTTATAGGGATCCAAAGGACAAAGAGAATTTCACGTTTAAATTCGTTTACATTTCTCCTGCTTATCACACTGTCACAGATTGGGAGACAGAGGTGCAGGATGCAATTTGAGAAGCTCTCTTGAGGTCCACACATGTGGCAGGAAAGGAAAGAAGCAGAGGGAGGCGTTGAACTGCATCACAGGCCTCGTGCCATCCTTGGCTGACCCTACTGGGAGCTCTGGAGCTGAAATGGCCCTTCACTGGTCCCCCATCTTGAGCCCAAAATGGCAAAGTCTTTATATCTAAGTCTCCATTAGACAATGGGATGTTGGCCTCCCCAACGAGGGTGTGGCCTTGGATGAGGCAGTTTTGCCTGGCTGGGGCAATTTCTTGAAGGGGCTTATAGCTAATGATTATCTGTCAGTAGTGTGCCAGGTATGAGGACAACAAGCTCTTCCCTGAGGGATGAACTGGGCAAAACCTCATGATCTGGGCAAAATGTCCACCATATGTCTGTCCTGTTTATTTAGACAAGTAGTGTAATTTCAGAGTAAACCTTCAAGGGAAGTTTTGTGAACCATTTTTTCCTCTTCCTCTCTCCTACCTAATTTCATCAAGTTAATTCATAATTGTCATTGAGACAAAACTTCTGCATCACCTCCTTCAGGAAGCCTTTGTCACTTGTACTAAGTTTTGTTTTAGAACTGTCCTTTAATATGTCAGTTTCCCTCAGAGAAGGAGAGCGCCATTAGATTGTGTCTGGAGCATCTTGGTATCTTAATTGTCTACCACATAATCTGCATTTTAATAAGCCATTCAATTGAATATTTATTGAATGAATGAATGAATTTTTCTTGTGTCTGTTGGCTCCATCATCTTAATCCCTCCTAATCCTTCTACACAGCAAAATTAATACATGATGTTCTCTTTACGACCACTTGCAAGCTCTGTTTATAAAAAGAAAAAAAAACTGTCTTTGTCTTTGTCATCAGTGTATCACCAGGGCCTGGCTTAAAAGAGTTTAGTAATCATTCAGTGGATGAATATTGATTTAATAGCTCTGAAGGTGGCAATGATGTAGTCTGTATGCAAGGAACTACTTGATTTGGAGATTTGTTGTAATTAGTGTTGGAGGCTTTAGTAAACCTCAGAAAAAAAAGTTGACATCAAAATTTTAATTTCCCTAGCAAATACTTATTGTCACACAAATATGATTCTTGACTACAAAAATTCCAAAGTTATTTAAATTAAAAATGGAAAGGGCTCAATGATTAGGTCACTCAAATTACTGTCTGAATACTAAACAGTTCCTCCATTTCCCACCCCAACTCCTCAAAATAGGAAATTTAACATCTTTAGAATGAAAAGTTTTATTAATCTCTCCTAATAACTACCTAACTGGCTAGTGACTGTTCATACTTTATAGATACGGCAATACGGACACAAACTCTATAGGACTTGATTAAGTCAGATTTATAATGTAAGTAGTATTACTTGACTCAACTGCTGCTGTTTAAACTTTTTTTTATTGAAATGTAGTCAGTTTACAGTGTTGTATCAATTTCTGGTGTACAGCATAATGTTTCAGTCATACATATACATACATATATTCATTTTCGTATTCTTTTTCATTGTAAGTTACTACAAGATATTGAATATAGTTCCCTGTGCTATACAGTATGAACTTGTTGTTTATTTATTTTATATATAGTAGTTAGTATCTGCAAATCTTGCACTCCCAGTTTATCCTTTCCCACCCGCTTTCCCCCTGGTAACCATAAGTTTGTTTTCTATGTCTGTGAGTCTGTTTCTGTTTTGTAGATGAGTTCATAAGTCCTTTATCTTTCTTTTTTTTTCAGATTCCACATATGGGTGATATCATATGGTATTTTTCTTTCTCTTTCTGACTTCACTTAGGATGAAGTCCATCCACGTTGCTACAAATGGCATTATTTTATTCTTTTTTATGGCTGAGTAGTATTCCATTGTATAAATACACCACAACTTCTTTATCTAATCATCTGTCAGTGGAAATTTAGGTTGCTTTCATGTCTTGGCTATTGTAAATAGTGCTGCTATGAACATTGAGCTGAATGTTATCTTTTCAAATTAGAGTTCCCTCTGGATATATGCCCAGGAGTGGGATGCCTGTATCATATGGTAATTCCATTTTTAGTTTTTTGAGGAATATCCATACTGTTTTCCATCATTGCTGCACCAAATTACATTGCCACCAACAGTGTAGGAGGGTTCCCTTTTCTCCACACCCTCTCCAGCATTTATCATTTGTGGACTTTTGAATGATGGCCATTCTGAATTGTGTGAGGTGATACCTCATTGTAGTTTTGATTTGCGCTTCTCTGATGATTAGTGATATTGAGCATTTTTTCAAGTGGCTATTGGCCATTTGTATGTCTTCCCTGGAGAATTGTTTGTTTAGGTCTTTGGCCCATTTTTGGATTAGGTTGCTTTGTTTATATTTAAAGACCCAAATAATTCACTATTAGCTCAAAGCAGTTTTTAGTTAACTAACTAGTATTCAGGAGTATGTGATGGTTAATTTTATGTATCATCTTGACTGGGCTGAGATATCCAGATAGCTGGAAAAGTGTTATTTCCGAGTTTGTCTATGAGGGTCGCTCTGGAAGAAAGTAGTATTTGAATCCATAGATAAAGAAGATTGTCTTCACCAATGCTGGTGGACATAATCCAATCTACTAAAGGCATGAATGGAACCAAAACGTGGAGGAAGGGCAAGTTTGCTCTCTCTGCTTGAGCTGAGACATCCATCTTCTCCTGCCTTTGTTCTCTGGCTTTCAGATTCAGACTAGGATTTACACGATTGGCCCTTTGATTCTCAGACCTTCAGACTGAGACTCCACCATCAGCTTCCCTGTTCTCAGGCCTTCTGACTTGGATTGAAGTATACGACTGGCTTTCCTAATTCTGTAACTGCCAATAGGCAATCATGGGAATCCCTGGCCTCCAAAAGCAGTGAGCCAATTCCTATAATAAACAATTAAATATCGTATTGGTTCTGTTTCTCTGGAGAATCCTAACTTCAACAGTGTTCTCGTATCAATCAGTGTTCTGATCATAAGTTTTCTCATAGTAATTTATTTGCTGTGTGTGTCATTTTTTTTCCTATCACGTAGATTGCCCCTAAACAAATTTAGTCATGAACAATTTGGCCCAAATGGACACAGGTTAGAGGTTCTAATCTCTAGCTTCTAATTGTCATCCTTAACTAGGATGGAATATAAATAGATTTTATTCCCCCTTTTACCCAAATCAGTTTGGTAGGATACATGTATTGAGTGTTGGGGAAAAAGGAAGAGCCTAAAACTTCTAGAAGTAATTTTTGACAATCCAACTGTCCATATATAATATTTCCTAAAGTAGTTTGGTCATAACTGTCTTCATCAGTGTTACCAACATTTGAGGATTGTGATTTTTTTTTGTTACATTGATTAGCCCCTGGTCCCATCTGTTCTTCCACGTTCAGAACATGTTATATGCTTATATGCATGTGTGTGGGGGGTGTATGTGTATATACCAATATATGTGAATCATTATTGAACCATATATGTGAACCATACAGTATGGCAGGTAATTTATCTTTATCTCTATTTGTAGAATTTCACAAAACACATTGAAATCAATTTTAAAAAGCAGAACCAAGAATAGCCAGCCTAAATCTATTAAGCTTCTTTGTAAAGTGAATGGAACATTTGTTTGTATCGACATTTTCTTTAATATTTTATTGCCTAGTACAAGGCAAAAGAATAACTTTAAAATATATGTTTCTTCAAATGGCAAAACCAATCTTTAATTAAATGCCTTTCACCTTTGCTTTCTGTGGCTTCTTGGTTCTGAATACATGCTAAAATGAAATTTTTGATGCATCTATTTCTGTTTTTCTTTTACTACAAGGAAGTCGGGTTAGTAAGAGCCTTCAGCTGCTGGGAAAAAAGTCAAGCCCTGGAAGTAGTTAATATTCAAATTAAAAGAACAATTTGGCAATTGATCTGCCATTAGGAAAAAAAATGGACAGGCAAAACCAGGTCCTGGAAACGAATTTGTCTGCCTTAAACACTCACTTTCAAGTGTGTCTGGTTTCTAGCCCAGTGTGTATCAAAAGCGATCAATTTTTCCCCCTTTTACCTGTTCCACTTTTGCGCTGGTATTGTCTGAATCCCAGAGTGAGCAGCAATACATCATCTTGCTTCAACATCTGCTGGAGCCCCCTCTCCTCCTAATCTGCCTAGATCCCCAAAGCCTTTTCCACCTGCTATAGTGCCAAATGCTCATTATAGCACACAGCTACGCCCTTCACTGTCCTTCTTCCCAGATCCTCAAGGTTAACGTGGAACAATGACTATTATTAAGAGGGGGCTTTAGGAATATAAAAGCCGACCGGGCGAGGAGACAGGGGGAGGGGCGGTGGAGGTGCTGGGTAGAATGCCAGGAGAGCTGGCAGGAAAGAGCTGCTAGAAAGCTGTGGCCAATTTTCCAGTCGAAACATGAGTCACTGAACAGAGATGCCCTAGAAATAAATAGCTTCCCTGTTCACTGCCCAGTACAAGCTGAGACCACACCCTCCCGTGGTTTTCTGTTAGGGCACTTTGGGATATGGCTTTGAGCACTAGTGGAGAAAGGGAGATAAAAATGGCCAGTTTGAGAAGGCTGGCAAGGCTAGAAGTTGTGTTTACTGCTTGGCCAACTGTAAACTGTAAGCAGTTGGAAGTTGTTCTGCCTCCTCTTCTTTTTCCTTCAAACCACCAACCTGTTCCTTCTGCTCGCATCGTCAGACCAACCACCAATGGAAAATTTGAGGCTCGCTGGATTAGACTGCTTAGAAAACAGAGAAATTTAGAAATCTCTCTGATACTCTGCATTCATCTTATATTGTCATGGAACGTGAGAAAATATAACAAGGAATCTACTGGTGGGGGAGGCAGCTTTAAGTTTCCTGTCTCTAGCAGCTGTGTACCTCACTCCCAGATGCCATACTTGGTGCAATTTCCTTTTAGTTTTGTAGGAGGTATTTTAAGAAGTTAAATGCTGTTTCCTCGGTGACATTCATAGGCATGATCTTGATAAACCACATGAATGCCGGCTGGCCTCTAGCAGAGTTGGCCAGCTCTGCCCTAGACATGCTCTCCTGTTAATGGACCTTTGGGCAGTGTTTCCAGCAGAATCAAGTCACTCCTGTTGCTCTTCAGCTCCTGGAAAAACTATCAAACCACAGATTCCCCCAAAGGCCACCTAGTAAAATTTTACTTGCCTACATAACTCTGATCCCCAGGGAAATGTGTCTCTATCCTATATCCACACAATGTGGTGATCTAAATAAGGCCCAGGCTACCAAGCTCTATCACTGCTCCAGTCAAGGTACTGGAGGGGTTGAAAGGGCTCCCATTAATAAAAAAAAACAGCTAAGAGTAAAACTGCCTTGGCTAGATAGAGTGGGAGCTTGTAATTTGCTCTGTGAAATGACAGCACACCTCAACTGTCAAGCCTACACTTAGAAGATTATTATACTTTTCTTTTTTTGAAATCCCAGTTTGAAAGTTACAACTAATTTTGGATAGATAGCTTTTTAAGGACTAGCAGTTAAGAGAGAAGAGAGACACTTTGAGGGTTAAAAGTTTCTCATTTTCACTTGGATTGATCAAGATACTAGATCTTTGCTGTGAGTTTGGGTAGGATAGAAAAGTAGCTAGAATTTAATTAAAGGACAGACATTTCATAAACAATTTTTCACCAGCTTTATTTATAACAAAATTGTATGTATTTGAGGTGGACAACTTGATGTTTTGATATATACTGTGAAATGATCACCGCTATCAAGCTAATTGACATATTCATCACTTCTTGGGTGGGTGTGTAAGAAAATTTAAGATCTATATTCTTAGTAAATTTAAGTATACTTGTTAACTATAATCACCATGCTGTATGATAGATCTCCAGAACTTTTTCACCTTGCACAATTGAAACTCTACCCTTTCACCAACATCACCCCATTTTCCCCTCTCCCAGGCCCTTGGCAATTTCCATCCTACTCTGATTCTATGAGCTTGACTACTTTAGATTCCACACATAAGTGAAATCATACAGTGTTTATCTTTCTGTGTCTTGCTTATTTCACTTAGCATAATGTCCTTCAGCCCCACCCATGTTGTTGCAAATCACAAGATTTTCTACTTTTTGAAGACTGGTATCCCAGTGTGTGTGTATGAGTGTGTGTGTGTGTGTGTGTGTGTGTACATGTACACATGTATTTCATACCTTCTTTACCCATTTGTCCACTGAAGGACACAGGCATTTATGTTGTTTTTGTATGTTGGCTATTATGAAAAATGCTGCAATGAACATAATTTTGAAAGTCTAAAATCTAAACCTTGTCCTAGACATTTTATATATAGATTAGCTTCTACCCCTATTGCTTTACTATTCCATTTCAACACTGAGAGGTAATAAGTAACTGCTAACATGGAATATTTTATGTAAGTGTAGTTTTATGTGGAAGTAAAAAAAAATTGGGGGAAAATCATTTTTTATTGATGGAAATCTTATAAATCATGTGGTTGCTCTAGAAGCATGATCCTAGCCCTTTCATTGGCTTGTGGAATAATATTAGGCAAGTTTTATTTTACCGCCCTGACTTTTTTTTTCCCCTTATGCCGAGAGAGTTTCAGTACTGTTTACCTACGTCATAGAATTATTGTGAAGATTACAGGAGATGGTTTGGGAAGATGCTAGGAACATAGTAAGTGATCAGTGAACTTCAATTGGTATTGTTCTTAGTCTGTTCTATTTGAAGACATTTTCAAATTGTTTCAAAATTTTCCAAATGATTATTTCTTTGCTCCTTCCTTTTCTTCTTTCATTTTTTCTGCTTTTTTATTACTACATTTCTATTTAAACCTCACAGAGAGTATGATTCTGTTTTGTTTATAAAGTTTCAAACTCTTAAATTAGACTGCACTTAAATAGACTACATTGTAAATACCCCAAATTAAGGCAAAAAAAATCAATGACTGTGTCTTAATTAGCTCAGGCTACAATAGCAAAATATCATAGACTGAGTGACTTAAACAACAGAAATTTACTTCCCCACATTTCTGGAGGGGGAGAGATAGATGGAAGCTCCCTGGTGACACTTCCTATAGGGGCACAAACCCCATCATGAGGACACTACCCTCCCAACCTCATATAAACCTAAGTATCCCCCAAAGGCCCCATCTCCAAATACCATCACATTGGGAGCTAGAGCTTCCAAACACGAATTTAGGAGAGACACAGGTCAGTCCATAGCAGACTGTCTTAAAATCTGAGACTTGGTTTTATCCACTTGATCACAAGGTTTTCAGTAGAACCAATAAACTTTGATCACCAAATTCCACATGATAAGTCATTTTGATATTACAACTGCAACTTCGAGTTTAATTAGCTCTACACATTATTCTAACCAAATTCTTCTTTTCTTCCTAAGAGATTCCTCCAGATTCCTTCTCCACTAAATGTTAAACACAATTACAGTCTGACACAAATTCTGGACATTTCTCTGCACTGATTTTTTTCATCTTTCTTTAGCTAGCTTTATCCTATGCACCCATCCCCTCTCCCAGTGTACCCAGTGCTCACCTTGTCCCACCCCGCCTTTGTCAGTATAGTATCCCAGTCTCGCTGTAGTAAGCATCTTGCCTTTGATTTAAACCCCTTATTATAGCATCTCTTCTCTGGTTGCTTTCTCTCAGGACTCTGCATTTGGGATTTCTTGACCATTTCTCTCCAGTTCTCAGGGAACTCAGCTTTCCTGACACTTTCTTTCCAGATTCTCCTCCAGTACTTCTCACCATGCCTTCTCTAGTCTCCCTTGCTCTGTCTGCAGACCTAAACATAGGCATTCCCCTAAGGCTGCTTCCCCTCATCCCTGTTACGTCTGCTTTTATTGATACCATCCACTTCTGGAGTTTTTACTTTCACCTTTAAGAAGATCACACCGACTCTTTTTTCTTGCTCTAACTTTGCAACTCCAGGCCGTAAGACTCAGGGCATCATCTGGGAGAGGATCAGGGCTTGGAAAGGGGAACATGAGAAGGACAGGACAGGGAGGAAGGAGATGTAAAGTTTTTGATTGGTGACGAACATTTAAATAATTAAGACAGTTCCCTTTCACAACCTTCATATCTGATTCATGATCTGGCCACTCATTTCATTTAACACTTTCAACTGCTTCTTCCAGTAGGAAGCAGCTCAGATTCCCTGTACTCCCCTGTGTCACAATCACACAGCTGCAGCTGACTCACTTTTCCAGCTGTCATTTGGATGTCTCCTAAGTAGTACATGTGCGCAGTTGATTTTACCTTATTTGTCTTCTTTTCTTACCATCCCCATGTTTTATGTTAGTAGTTTGATCTCTCTGCCAGTAATTCCTACATTCGCCCACATTAACATGTATTTAGTGGTCATAATGGTCTCTGATTCGCCTGCAATTTCTTCTGCACCCAACACCTCCATTTCATTTTTATTGCCCTGGTTTTGTTCGGAGTTTGATTTTCCTCTGCCCACTTATTATTCTCTCCCTAAATGGTAACTCTTGAGTGGGTCCTCACTGGCTAGCAAACAAACCCTTAAGGCTTTACCTTGACTTTCCAGGCCTTCTACAGATCAGGTTGTACCTAATTTTTATAACGTACTCCCTGAAAGTCCCATTCAGCCACCCTGCACTGTTACAGCCAAATCATACTTACCAATCTCGAATGAGTCTGGTTAATCGCACCTTGGTGATGCTACTGCCTTTGTGTGATCACTTTTCCAACTTTTTTGAAATGTTCTTTCCTTCAAAGGGCAACCCAGATTTTGATTTCAATTAAAAATTTCTCTTTTTCTCCATGACAAAAATTTCATAGTCACACATAGACACACACACACACACGCACGTTTTAAAACTTAAATTTCTCACCGTATCCAACCTTATGCTTACAGCTATTTATACTTCTTCTTTATCTCCTCTAATATATTAAGAATATCTTTGTGTCCAAAACTATATCTTTATCTTCCTCCTTCTCCACCACCAAACAAAATTGCCTGGCTCTATAAATATCTGTTTAAATAATGTAGATTTAATCTCGATAAAATTCTTTTGAATAAACATAAAATGAAATAATGACTAATGAAAATTCTGGACCTTTTTAAGCAGGTGCCATTTCTTAGGTGATAGACTGAAATAATTTACAATGGTTAGAGGAAGTCACCTTCAGTTTTCTGAATACATGTTGTTGGTAGAATGACATGACATGGGCAGCTGCATCCTTCTGTTTTCTAAAAACCTCCATGTTTGCATATAACATGAGTAACTGTCATTTTTGTTTGCATGGCTGTACGTATCTGCATTAGGAGGAATGAAATTTTGAATAGCAAAATAGCTTTTTTAAAAATAAGAGAATATGGGTAAAATTTAGTCATATCTAATCTGTAGTGGAATCATAGTCCAGGTAATGAATGTCATAATATATCTGTAATATATAGTTCATTCCATAAAGATAATAAAAATTAACCTATATTGAATAATTGTTTTCAGAGAGATCAGATTCTTTTCTAAAATTCTTTTCTAAAAAGTTAAAGTTAATAAAAGCTTTCTGTTACTTTTCTTTGTTTTTATTTTTGTTGTTTTTTTAAATTGAAGTAGAGTTGATTTACAGTGTTTCAGGTTGCAGCAAAGTGATTCAGTTATATATATGCTTTTTCTTAATAATTTAATAAGCTATATGTAAAGCAAAGTTTGATTTGTTTTGAGATAGGAAATTGTTATTATTAAAACTAATTTCCTTAGTAGAGATTAAACCCTTTTCCCTCAATTCTACTCATGTCCAAGAAAGTTCAGCTATTATGAAGGAAGAACTACATAGAAAGTTTTGGGTTTAAAAATACATCTTAAAAAAATACATTAAAACCAGTTCTTTGAAGGTATTCAGAAGATACATCACCAGCAAAACATATATTATAAAAGTCTATATTTAGCAATTTTTTAAAAGAGAGAAGAGAGACTGGATGGTGTGGGGGCAGCTGTGGGTGGCCATGCTTGGGAGATCCCATGAAAGGCCTCGGTCAACTGCAGGAGGTTTCAGTATTGGTGACAGGATATTTCCATGTGTGTTTCCTTTCAGTTGCCACCTTCTGGTAAAACTTCCTGTGTGCTGCCGGAGAGCTCACCTCCACCACCCACAGCAGTTTCTTGATTTGAACTAAGTTTCACAGAGTAGGAGTCGTGGGAGTTTGATTCACTACCTGGACATCCAAAAATGTAGTGAAGCCCTACTTATTGAGTTGAAAGATTCTCATCATTGCTGAAAAAAGTTTTCATAAAGAGAAAATAAAACCCCATAGAACTTAGATATATGGCTTTAGATCCTTCAGTTAGAAGGGACATATATTCTAACTTTGTGATTTTGCAGTTGAGGAAACAGACTGAGAACAAGTAAATAACTTGCCCAAGATAGAATCACTAGGTGAACATAGGTTTAGTCTTTTGACTTCATAGGTTGACTTCTCTAAAAAAAAAAAAAAAAAAAAAAAACCCATCACCTGAATAATAAGCACATGGATATCATTTAATACAAGTTCTGGGGGGAAAAAGAAGTTTAGTATAAACTTCTTTTTTATAAACTTTAGTATAAACTTCTTTTTCCCCCAGATCCTTTTCAAAAGAGCACATTGAAAGAGAAAGAAAATTTGTGTCAAATTAAAATGGGCCATAATTTGGTTACATATGATTTCATTCTTAGAACCCCCAAAGTAATATGTATATATTATATGTGTACATTATATATGTACATATAATAGATACGTGCTAAATGCTAAAATTATAAATGATGAAATGAGATGAAATATATTTAAATTGCTGTCGAAGTTACAGGGATAAGCCTCATACAACTATAAAATGCCCTTTAAAAATTGACTTGTTTTTCCTTACATGTTATTTTCCCTAATGAGTTCATGCAGGGTGGAAAAGAGTTATTGGAAATTATCTTTGTCATATACTTGAAAAGGCAGAGAGGCATGTCAGAAAAAGGATAGATTTAAATTATTTTTAAATCTGTCTCCTATGTGGCTTTGTTTAAACATCCTCAAGCAAGCTGAGATCAATCATTAAGTACATTCCTATCCTAATACAAGGAAGGCAGAATGATTTTCAACTTCAGTGTTAATTTGTGTGTAAATACCCTTGAGTCAAAGGAAATTAAAAAGAACAGAATCTGTTACTGAAACATACATACCTCATCAGTGATAAGTAGTTGTTAAGAAATTGGTGATCTTCTGACTATACTGGTCACCATAATGGTTACTTATTAAGGGCCTAAGTCTTTGCTTAGAAAAAAATATGTTGGTAAAGGTTAAGGAAAATAATTCAGGCTCTTGAAATATGCACAAGAAATGTATGAAGAGTTTCATCAAACACCCTACTAGCCAAATTAGCTGGAGAAGAAAGCTCTGGAGGAGATATCTAATATGAACTGGAGTGGGCAAAGATTAGAGGGGAAATGTCATTTTGATGAGACATAAAAGCCTGAGGATTGAGCCAGTGAAAAAGAAGGAACACAATATTGTTGTGAAAGAATGGTTACTAGAAGCTGCAAAACAATAGGAGAAAAGAATGATGAAAAACCTGGTAAGTGTAGGCATAGAAAACAGTAATGGTGAAAGTCTTTCTGGGTAAGTATCTAGGAATGCTTATTTTATAGCATGGTACTTGCAGAATCTTAGGGAATTAGATTTTCTCAATATCATAATAGAAACGAGAAAAAAAGATACAGGGACAGTTTGGAGGTGTTCATAATAAAAGTTCACAGGGTCTTATTCAACTAATTCATGGAACTCAGTAATCCTCACATGCTTTCAGCTATTATTCCCTCGTCCCTGTCACTCCACACCCACACACACACCTGCTGCCATTAATTTCATTGCTTGCATCCACAAGGATAAATTAAATAACCAGAGCTTTTTGACATCTTGAGACAATCAAACAACTCTCAAAGACATGTGAAATGTTACCTACATGATGAAGCATTATAAACGTTAAGTATTTAATTCAGTTTGGCTCCCAAATGGAGCAAAGTGCATCTAATCACTTATATCTCAGTAATCCTGATGATTAGATAATAGATAGACAGACAGACAGACAGACAGACAGACAAGAATATTCCTCTAGGCCAATCAGATGCTATTTGCCTAGTCAATACTACCCTTTTCTGAGCAAAGTCCTACATCTTGAGAAAGGCAAGGTTTTCATCCCACCTTCCTTTCAAAGCAGTATATAGGTCCATCAAAATATTTTTCTAAAGAAAAAGAATTCTCCACTTACAGTATAATTGTACAATTCATTGTGCTTAGGGATTACATTTGTTAAATTCAGAAGAAGAAGGGCGCTTGGCACTTGTGCATTATTGGAAATTCCCCAAACACAGACAACAAAAGCTCAGTCAGTTTAATCAAATTATCAGCTTTTCCTCAGTCTGTGTTTAGTCTGTGTTTGTCTAATGTCCGGGTGCATATTTTCTACTTAAGAAAATCAATAAATCTGCTGCTTTAAAAAAAGGCACATTTCAAATGCAGCACACAGCGTATTGCACTATCTGATCCAGCAATCTGTCTGCCTCTGCCCCACAGAAGGAATGAACAAAAAATATGCCTTATGAGCTTATGAGATGGTTTAGAAACTCATGTATGAAGGCAAAAAAATCGATACCATTCGTGTGCATACCCTTCACTTTTGACGTGGAAGGTTGGCATGAAATGTATGCCTAAAACTTCTTTCTGCTGTTTGGAATGGATTTAAGTATTAGGGGCAGAACTAATAGGATCTTAACAATGAAGTCACTAAAAGAGGTTTCTTAGGTAGAATATCTATTCTTGTAATAGTCTTTTATCAACATAATGGTTACTTCTCTATTTGTCTTGAGGTCTAACAGCATCTCTTCCTTTCTTAATTTTTCTTGTCTTGTAAATATTTGAGTTGTCAATCTACTGTATGATGCACAGTTTTTCCAACTGTGAGAAATGATCATTTTGCTCCAGGAACATTTCCTCATGTCCAAGTTGCTCTCAGGTTCTCTGTTGCTGTCAAAAATTTATTTGTAGCAATACTTCATATATAAACCAGCACAAACAAGTTGTTTACCTAAATCCTCTAAAGTATTAATAATTTTGATATATAAGTAGTTTATATTTGTTGTATAAAAATCACCTCATTAGTAAAACTAATCAAAGACCAGGTTTTTCTTCAACTCAAACAGAAAAATTCAAATTTTGATGGTAAGAGATTGGTTCAGTTATGTCCGTGGATTAATTCTGACTTTATTGGAATTATCTCATGTTCTCACTCAGAAGTGTGGATCTATATTAAATAAGTAGGAAGGTATATAAAGAAGAGAGACATTTTGGGAATAAGATAAATTTTCTCCTTTTGATTGAGACATAGAAACTTAACAGAAAATAGATGCTACTTTTCTTAACAACAATCAATAAATGATAGACTGCTCTACATGGGTTATTAAATTAGGGCTTTTTGACCTAAAGATTTGTTCACCATTAGTCCTTTGAGATGAGCTTGTCATGAGACAAGTCTTTAATCTGATAGCCAACACGGATGGCACAAAATAAGTTGGTTTCAGCAATGACAGTTCACTGGATTTGGTTGCTAAATAATGTTATTTACTCTTCTCCCTGTCTGTTTTTTTTGGGGGTTTTTTTTGGGGGGGGTGGCATTGAGAAGATAGGGGGAAATCGTACAATTCACATTCCAGTCAGTTTATCTAGTATTAATAACTGCTGAAGTAATTCATGACATTTTCATTGATGTATGTGTTTACGCTCATAGGGGGCAATAAGTGAGCAAGTACTGGGGAAGGAAGAGAAAGACCACTTAGACCTTAATTAGTTCTCGGTAAAGAGAAATTTAGCTAATTCCCTTTTCCCCCCACCACTTGATAGCAAACATTGGCTTTGTTTATTATAAAAATGTGAAAGTCACGATCGTTAAATAACTTTCTTATTTCAAATGATTCTGAGGAATATTTTCATTTTGGGTACCAAACACTCTGGATCTGGTTTGCTGTCCGTTCCCCCCTCTCCCCCCACTGTTGTTTGTGTGAAGAATTTCTAGTCAGGGTTAAAAAAAGGTGTGGCTTGTGCAGAGAATTCGTTTAGTGGAGCAGGCTAATAGGCTGACCAGTCATTAACTAAAACACAGCTGGGAAGAGGCTATAATCCCCCAATTTCCTTCACAAATGCAGTAAATAAATATTCAAATCAAGCAGTGCACACATTTGCATATGTGTTAAACAAAAGCCCAGCTGAAGATTTGGTTTAAAAGCTCAGCTAATGTTTCTCCCTTTTCTACCTACAATTCCTCTACCTGAAGAGTTTATATTTTACAAATGTCCCCATACTTCTCCCAAAATAGAAGCCTCTTTTACTTCAAGAATTATCTTAGAAATCTCTATTGCTGACCCCCATTAGCCCCCTCAGTGAACCTCATTTTTAACAGGAATAATAGCCTCCTATCAAATTAAGTTTCCCCTTCTTTCAGTGTTTTAAATTTGAGTATCTTTAATGAGTAATATGCCATTGGCACTCTTTGTGTTCTGCTGCTTCGTGAATAGAACTCTATTTTTTTGGACCCCAGAGCAAGAAATACTTAGGAAAAAAAAACCTCTTAGGCTTGACCGTAGTACAGCTATGTTGTTAACCTCATGGCTTTAGGAAGCAGATTCAAATCAGCTTCCTAAATTCTTCCGTCTGTCCTCCGAGATTCAAACAAGTGATGTAACATAGGATGCTGTTCGGTTAATTATACCTCAGAATGAACCTCAATAACGTTACAAATTCCCCACTCTGCTTCTTTCCCTCTCCTGCTCTTATTCCATGATTGTAATTTCTAGAGTTAGATTCTAGGGCACACCTGACCTTAGGCTCTTATGGGTTGCTTATCCTGAAGCAGTGTGAGTCCCTCCCAAGGTGAAGAAATATAATTAGAAGAAAAAGAGATCATTCAGTGAGAAGCCTAAGGTGGGACATGAGGGGTTACTTTCTAGGGGAAAAAAATAGATCACAAAAAAAAAATGTATGTGTGTGTGTATATATATATATATGTGATTCTGAAAAGAAAAAGGAAAAAAATGAAAGTTCGGCAAGTTAAAGAAAGGAGCATATGAAAAATTAGCAAGGTAAATTGACTTTCACTTGATTTCAATCCTGCCTGTGAATCCAGCAGATTTGCCCCACCCCCAGCGGAGAAAATTAAAATAAGAAGACAGGAGACAAATACTCAGGGAGCTTCTAGGTTAAAGTGAACTTGTGCTTTTTGTTCTAGTTGTAAGAAGTGGACTATAATTATTACACACATGTATAAAGACATATAACAATGAGATTATATATATTTATATGTATTATATAGCCTGTTAAAAATACATAGATATATTTGCATACTATATGTAAATAGATTTGCATTCATTTAGAAAATGTTATTGATGCTCAGCAAAGTGAAGTACGTAGATTTGAAATCTGTGAATTTTACAAGGAAATGGGTTAGCTATAGAAAAAAATAAATCAGAATTTGGGCCTTTATTAATCTATTTTAAAATAATAGAGGAATTATTTTTGCCAGCCTGTATATACATGCATGCGAGGAATCTCTTTTAGTGCCTCGTTAGTTACTTGCTATGCAACATCCTGACGTGTTTTAACTCTGCTGTACTTAGGAGCAAATGCAGCTTAAACAGTAAAGCTTTCGAGAGAACTGCGATAATAAAAGACTTTTTTTCCCTCTCATTCAATCACGTTTACAAAGCATACTCGTAGGGAGAAAGTCACTTTGTATAAACGATAATGCTTTGTATTTTTAACAAAACCATGTCAGTGTATTTTGTGTTACCCCTTTTTTTTCAACAAGTAAAATTTCTGCTCCCGAAGAAAATAAAAGCATTAATACTAGGAGGCTAGTTCAAACCTATGCTCTAGCTGATATTATCAAAGCACAAAAGGCACTGTTAAGAATCAAGTTGTGTGAATTGTGCTGTATATCTATGAGCATTATTTTGTAGAGGCTTCAAAGCTTTCAAAATGCATATAAAACATGGCAAAATAACAATAGGGAACTCTCTGGGTTTTATCTACTTTTTTTTTTTGGCTTATTTCCTTAATAGGTTGTTAATTTTTGTTTTTTTCTGGTCGAACCACGTTGGACAAAACACTGAGTTACTTTATTTGATCACACAAAGGCTTGACCAGATGAAGTGCCCAGAGGAACACCTGTTGAATGTAAACGCAGCTTTTTGTTTATTTGCCTGCTATTTTAGTTGAACTTTTCATGAAAAATGGTATCTCCCCATTTTATTTTACTGTCCTCAAAGCTTCTCAAAGCTTCTCTGAAAGATTCTAGTGAAGTCCGATAGTACAGGTTCATCCACAGCCACTTTAGTGTAGCTCCTCCATAAACTGATGCTGGAAACATGCCCCCAAAAGGAATCATAATAATATCATTTCTCATTTGTATAGGACGTAAACTACATTTTTAAGTAACTTTCAAATGAATTATCTCTTGATTTTCATGTTACTTTCTATTATTGTTATTATTGTATTTGTTGATTTGTTGGGTTAAGCACTAAAAGTTATTTTATAATTTTTTTGTTGTTGTTACTGTGAAGGCTCTGAGTCACACAAAATTGTTGTGTTCCTAGTCACTTCCTAATCAGCTGCATGGCATAGATTCTGGAATTCATGCAAGCCATCATAAGCTATGAAGTGACAAAACCTAGCAGAGAGGGAGTGAGCACTTCATTCATCGTGGCAGGGAGATTTTGATCAGCCATTCTGTCTGAGTAAACGCAGTGTGTCCAGCAGTCCAGTCTGAGGTCATGGCTGCCCCAGAATTTGAGCGGTTGGGGATATTTTGGGATGCTTTCATTAGAAGGTACAGAGTACAGTTAAGAAACAGGCTCGGGGCGCCAGCATATGATTATGGCAAGACAGGCTGACCACTGGGAAATTGCTGAGCCAACAGACTAGGGAGTTGGGCTGACCTCCCCTGGGGCCAAGTCCACAGAGAGCCACCACCCAATACACCTTCTGAGGGGTAATCTGAAGCACTTGGTGTTCCAGATACTCAGCTGAGCAACAGATGTTTTTGTAAGACGAAAGTATTGTGCATTTTCAAAGGCTCTGTTTATGAATCTTCTTGCCTTTCTATTTTTAAAGGTGTTTGTATCCAAAAAAATATCCCTTATATTTACTTGAGAATGACCCAGAGTCCTTGCTGCCTGTTTCATTGGTAGTAGCGGTTGGTGGGGGGTGTGGGGTGTTAGTTGCAGAAGAGCTCTAACCACAATGCAACAGGCACACACTTAGCAGCCTGCCACTTACCAAGAGCCTGTTCAGAGAACCATTATATAAAGCAGGTATTTTTTAGACTTCTTATATTTAATGACATTTAATGCTTCTGGAGAAAATCTTTTCAATTTCAATTTGTGGTTAACAGAATATTTCTTTTCTTCTTGTGCTTCTTATAGCACCCAAACTTGATTTTTTTTCCTCTTGATTTTTAAGCAGCCTGTTTACACAAAGCGTGGAAGAGAGTTAAAATGAGAGAGAATTTAGAGAAGGTGTCATTTGATAACCATGACAACTCAGAAGGCAATAAGAAGAAATTTGGAATCTAATATTTGTTTTAGAAGCAATAGAAAACCTGGCAGTTGAAGCAACAGTCCTCTGTTACCTGGCATAGTCAGAGCATGGTTGAAATAGAATAAATCTGAGGAAAATGGGAAAATTTTAATCTGATAACTTGGAAAGAAAAAGCATAATAAAATCCACTAATGTCACTTTTTAATCATCTCACAACATCTCATAAGGTTTTTCTATTTGAAAACACAAAATTATCCACTGATACCATGGCCCTCCATCCTCCACCGTCACTTCCTTCTTCATCTCCTCATGAGGTTTTTGACCAGACGATAGTGTGTATATTTTCTTGATATAATAGAAAAAATGAAATAGCATGCAAAGCAAGATAAACTAATAATAGTAGACTCTAAAACAAATGGTGTTAAGGCACTGTGTCAGGGACTTCAATTTAACTCAGTTTGATTTGAAGTAAATGTCTTGAGCATCTATGAATCAAAATTTATCTTTCAAGTTGGGATGCTATAAGAAGCAAAAAGTGTACCACATATCAACGAGAACAGACTAAGTTCAGATCAGCAGTGACTGTGATTGTCAGATTTCTGCTCAAAATACAAAAAATCAACAATAATGAAAATTAAAGTTTCTACAGAAAAAAGAAACTTGTAAAAATTCAGGCCCCACTTACCACTTTATAGTTTGTCTTCATTTGAGTGTGTGTGTGTGTGTGTGTACATGTGCATACTTTTCCTGGCCAAACATTTGCCTCTTCTCTAATTTATTTCCTCCCTTATTGTTTCTTTCCCTTTCCTCTTTTAAATATATCTTAAGGTCTTCTTCAGCAATTCCAGGCCATCTGTCCTCACCGTACTAAATAAGCATTCATGGACACATGGCTGCCTCCTCCAGACTGACAAAGGCTCTTCAGTATAGCTAAGAGAAATGACCCAACAGCAGTGGTAAAGAGGCCTAAAAATATTTAAAGTACAAAAAAAACAGCAAGACCCACCAACTTTCTCTTCACTTGACTCCCCCTTTTTTCTTAAGTTTATCTTATGTTTTACCATTGGAATCTGCCCTAACAGAATGCATTTGCATAATTGCCTGCCAAAATGGATATAGCCTTATTTTTAAAGTTAAAGAGTCCTTAGATCAGAAAAAAGAAATTAATAAAAGACAACCAAAACAACTTTTAACTTCCTTTAAAACCAAGTTTGCATATATTCCCGTGTAGTATAATTGGCAAACATTTAAAAGACAAACAGGTGATTATGTGTAAGAAGCATCCCTGAAATTTCCACTTTTATAGTAGACACGAGGGTGTTGGTAGATATTTCTTTTTAGCAGTTTAATAAGAATGCACCCAATGAGCAGATATGCTTCAAATAACTTGCATAAATTGTAAGGCATAAAAGGACACACAGTTTTAAAAAAAAGTATTCACAGGATTAAAATTTTACATAAAAGCCTTTGACTCTTACTCCTTTTCCGGTTGACCAATCTTTGATTTTTTTTTCACATGCTCTATAGAAAACTGACTTGTTTTATTCCCAGTGAATACTATCATTTTATATAAGTTTGTTAGTTTATTAAATCATTTTATCTAATGAAAAATATTTTAATTGGATGTAAATTATCACTTTATTTTTTCACAACAGATGCTGTGTGAATTACATGAACTTATATGAATTTCTGAGCTACTCATAAGTATTCAGAAAACTGCTAAAACCTGTTAACTGAATAGAAGATAAGACATTCCTATCCTCTTTATGGACTAAACCTTGCTTATGTAAAACTCATTAGGCATTTTCTTCCTGAAATTTAAGAAATTATGAATAAGCCAGTGTTTCTTCATTCTTACACCTATACTATATATACTTACACCTCTCTAAGTATAGCCCAAAGTGATGTCTTCAAGAACTTAAGTTACAAAATGCCTGAACACTCCCCATTATATACTTTAAGTTAAAGAAAACACTTTGCTCTGTGTTGCTGTTATCTCTAGACAATCATAAATCTTTTCTTGGAGTGCTTATCGCTTAATTCCAGTTATTACTAGTTTGCTGAAAAAAACCTGTTTCTTTAAAAAGTCTACAGTAAAAAATTCTAGCAAATTATATTTTTATAATGTCTAGAAAGAAAAGAACATTTTTAGATGCTCTGTAAATAATGATGAAACAAACAGAGTAAGTTGTCCATTTGATGCAACAAAATGAAAGTCAGACAGAGAAGTTATCATCTCATCTATGTGAAACACAGGCCGAGATTTCAGTTTTATAAATCCTCTTTGAAAAATCTTGTACCTGCTATTAAAACTGGTCTTATAAGGGTTTGTGTGTGTGTGTGTGCATGTGTGTGGAGTGGGTAGAAGCGATGAGGTGGGAAAGAAGGAACTGAATTTGGTGATAACTTTCATTAAGCAGTAGGTGTTCATCAGTGTGTGTCTTACAGTGTTCAGTGTTTTTTATAGAATGTTTTCCCCCTTCAAAAAAAAATCTAGTGGGTGTTCAGTGGGTTCTTTTGTTGTTCAATCTGTTAATTAGAATTTTGCAACAAATCTTAAATGAGGAACAAAGTATGGTAGAAAGGTCTTCCTTTTAAATTTAGAAAATGTAAGTGCCAAAACCAAAGTCAGAATTATAAACGTGAGTGGAAAAACACCAAAAGATTTTATATGTTTGAAAAGAAAAAGCATAGCACCCTCTGAGAAATAGAGAGCTGGAGTTAGAGACATGTTGGGGAACTATTTGGGAAGAAAGCAGGACCAAGCAGCAGAACTCTGTTCAGATGGTGGATAAAATGCCCATACATTTACGGTTTCATCGTGGCTGACAGGGAGAGAGCAAATTACCGTTCTAACTCAGAATTTTACAAATCCTGGATAAAATGCATAGAGATCAAGGAACTGCTTCATCTCTGCTATACCAAACCTTTTTTTTTTTTTAATGGAAGAAAAGTGATTGGGAAGAAAGACCAGGGAGTAGAAACAACTGGCTCTGAGGGTCAGTCCAGCCCTCCCTAAGTATGACAGACAAGCTGCAAGCTATGAGTGTAAAGCGTTTCTTATACATTCTTGGGCCCCATTAATGAAAATTTCTTCAGTAATTCTTTTCAGTGTATTGTGTCAAATTCTTGGTGAATATCAATGGATAAAAAATTTGACCATACATCTTCTGTATATTTTAAGTTAGTTTCATGCAAGAAAAATAATTGGCTGAGTATTTACAGACTATCCAGTTGAAAATAAGCACCAAATTAGTGAAGCAGCAATAACATTTTCTGGGAAACAACACAAAATGATAGAATAATAGAGACATTAAATCAAGAGACCTAAATTATAAATTCTTAATCCACTTCTTACTAGGTGTATGGCCCTTATCAAATCACCTACCTTCTCTGAGCCTCAGCCTACCCCTCTGTAGTTGGGGAATAATAGTTGCTTCATTGTGGACTGATAATAAATCTAAACATAATAAAGTGCCAAAAACAGGTTGGGGCCCATAGTGGGTGCTCAGAAAATGAAAGTCCCCTCCTCTGCCTGTCTCACCCTGGACTATGTAATGGCACACGGTCAGTTTAATTACCAGAAAAATGATTGCTTAAGAATTTTCTGGAACAATCAGAAATTTTTAGAATTGAAGTCAACAGTCTTCTTAATAAAGACTATGATCAATGCAGAGTAGATTTTCATATTTTAAATATGTATGTGGGTAACTCTGGTAGGGAAGTTTTCTTTAAAAAAATCCCCTGTTGAGAGCCATTACTATCATGAGTTCAAAATTACTATTTCACTAACAAATTCCCCTTAATTCAAGAAGATACAATCCCAATCTGTGGATACACAGAGAGGACAATATGTATGTGGAAAGTAAGCCTTCAAATAATACTTAGAGTTGTGATACTGTCATAGTCGAATGAATTTTATAAATACACAGATTTGGGTAAAAGGAGCATTATTATTACTTTACAAAATGATCACTGAACTTTTCTTTCAATATTTGGCAACAAATAATGAATTCAGACTATTTTAAATTGAGATATTTATGTTAACCATTGTATTAAATGAATAAATAATCATCAAAAATAAAGCAATGTTGAAATTAATACATATATTTAATCTGAGGAGTTATGAGTTTATTTCTAAACAATTTTTTAATCCTGTGAAACAATCCATGTTTGTTACCTTTGAAATCTGTTACCAACACTCTCTATATTGGTACGTATAATGTACATGGAACTGGCAACTAATGAATCTTATGAGAGACCACTATGTTACAGAAAAATTGATATTCTGCAAATTAGAAAAATAACCTTTTGGAAAAATTATACCATACCATAAAATTTTAAAATTTCCTTTCTGTGGCTTGAGAAAAAAAATTTACTTCTGATTAGAATACCCTTTGTCTCTATTTAGATTTTTCTGGAAAACTTTACGGCCTTCTGCCAAGTAAATCCATAAGCATGGAGTTTTATTGTAGTAATTCTGGAGAAGGAGTATGAACAAATATAATAGTGTTATTTGTCAAAACTTAAAAATTGATAAATGTCCATTTTTAGCTGATTACAGCATCTTTTTTACTTTCAACACGTGAACATGTTTGCAGGCACACATAGGCACATACGTTCTTTTTTTAAAGCTTTACCTGTGATTTCAGAAACATCACTGAAGGTATTGTCTGAGCTTATCTAAAAAGTAAACATATATATTTTTTTCATTATAAGTTATTGCAAAGTATTAAATGTAGTTCCCTGTGCTATACTATAGGACTTTATTGTTTATCTATTTTATATATGGTAGTTTGTATCTATCGACTAATCCCAAACTGTAAATCAACTGTAATTCAGTTAAAAGAACAAAAGGAAATGCTAAAAAAAAAAAAAAAAAAAAGAGAGAGAGAGAGAGAGAAAGAGAAACACAGTGTGGTTGCTTTAATGTTACATGTGTTCTATTTTACCTGTAAGACAAAGGATTCAAATATTTTTTGGAGCCTAGAAAAGTCTAGTGGAATTAACATCAATTAGCAAAGACTCCATAAAGCCAATGTCTAACTTTGTTTTTCACTTATAGCAGAAACAGATTAAATTACTGTGGAAACATAAGCACACATACTTTGCCAGAACCTATTATAAAGTAGTAAGAACTACTTTCTCTTGTCAGACAGACAGGAGAATACCATATAGGTAAAGGAGAGAGAAAGTGGCTGGAAGGAAAAAGGATAGGGTGTGACGTATGTAAAAGAAAAAGGCTAATACAATGGTAAATAAAAGGAGTTTGGCGAACAGTGAATTTTCTTCATAAAACTTTGATTTATAACCAGTTAAAGAAATTGTTTTTGACTAGTTCAGGCAGTAAAACAGTTCATCTGGATTGGCCTAAGTGTGCATTCAAGTTTCTGTCTGGAAAATATAGTTTGACCATAAACTAATGATCTGCACTTGATCTCTACCAAGCACAGAAACAGTCTGTCTCATTCTGGTGAAGAGGTTTGAAGCATTATCTTTATTATAACCTCAGATACTGCAGAAAGATAAATAATGCTATTCTTTTTCTCACATCTGTTTTTTTTTTTTCCAGTGGAACCTTAAGTTTACACGGTGTTCCATGTCAAATACATTTCAATAAAGAATGGTGTTCTTTGAATTTCTACAAATCGCACTGTGAGGGTAACCACGACAGGCTAGCTTATGCTGAGATAACAGCTCCAAAGTTGCAGTCGACTAGCATAACAAAAGTGTGCTTCTTGCTAGTGTTAACGTGTTCATCATGGGACAACTGGGAATGCTGTTCTACATCTTCTCACTCCAGGCACATGCTTCTACCATCTGGAAAGTTGCTGGTTGCCCTGGCAGGAGAAGGGAACAGCAGCAAATTGAACTTTTCTTTTAAAGGTTCTGTCTTGAAATGTTAACCTGTCACTTCTCCCATTTCATGAACCAAAACAACTCATAGGGCATAGGGACATGAATGTGTTTCAGGTCAGGAGGGGGAGGAATTGCAATTTTACCATGTGACCAAAAGAAGAGATACTAGTGACAAACCAACCAGTGAGAAGGCTGAGCAATTGATTTTGTCTGTTTTCACTGTTGTTTGTAATTCCTTTCACTGTAATGATTATGTGGAAGCCTACATTGATCAATGTGGTCACAATTAATGAGTAATTTTTCATTTGTAGTTTTGTTTCAGACAAAAAAAATAGTTCCTTACTTATAGGGATCTATTTCCCTGAAATGTTTTTCCACAAAAGAACAGCCACTAGAAAATTACTGGCCTTATAAAAACATAGCCATCACAATAAGTAACCTAGAGTCAGTACACGCAGTATGGCAATGCTCTGGACACCCTTTTTTCAGTTTATTTTATGTGCTCTCCTTCTGTCTTTCTGTGTTGAAAGTCAGGGCTCCTGCTTTATCCAAAAATGTCCTTGGATTGACATCGCCATTATGGCTTCAGTTGTTACTGCTGTGCTGTTGCCAAGGCAGCCAAAATATAGAACTGGGTTCAAAGTAGTAACAGGGTGTGTAAGAGGGTAGTCACTTCCACTCTTATGAATACAGCTGCTCTGAATGTGACAAATACCATTATCATCACAGGTCTTGTTACCTCCAACCACAAGGTGCTATCTGAACAAATGCTCGGTTTTAACTGTCAGATTATTGGATGTGTCACATTTTTCTTTGGATCTTTGGGTTATTGTAACAGCTGTTTGTAAACATTGTAAAGCCCACATTAGATCAAGAATGGGTAAGAATATTTTGACCCAAATGTCTGCCCTCTGAACCATGCTACGGAATGCAGTGTGTCTGCTGACACTTAAAGCAGTAGATTTAAATAGCAACCAGGATCAACTTCTAGCTGAATAAGTCAATAGGCATTTTCAGTTTCTGACTCCATCTGGGTCAGTTTTCTTTCATCGGCTGGCCAGAGAAAGTCCAAGGGTGTTCAGACCTTAAATGAAAAAAAGAGTAGCAGCTAGGAATTTCCAACAAGATTTTGTCTGGGCAGTATTTTCACTAAGAGTCTCATATATTATCCTCAATAGTTAAAGTTACCCATGCTTGTTGAATAGCGATCCTTTTCTTTAGAAACAGGGATGCGGGCAGCTTTAGCATTTGTCATGCTCTGATCTCTTTCATTCTGAAAATACCCCATGCTATTTTATGTAGTGGTAATGAGTTAGATATTTCTAGTGCTTGCCTGGGTAAGCAGTCATGAGGGCTGTTGTAATAAATAAATAGTAAGAGCACATTGCTCTGATAATAGCAACTTTCATTGAAGGATGTGAATGTGCTTTGCAAACGAGTGATACAGAATCCTTAGAAAGGCTTTTATTAGCAGAAATGTAATACAACAATTTTTAAATGGAGCAGTAAGGCAGAATGGAGAAAGCATCTCTGACATTGTGTTTCTAGTATCAGTAGTAATTTTGAACATCCAGGCTCTGAAGCCAAGCAGTTGAGAAGCAAAGAAAAATTCCCGTACAAAAATTCACTTATAACTCATGTGAGAATATTATGAGAAATCTTGACCTTAGGATTTCTAGGTTGAAGACACTGCACATCTGCCAGCAAACTGCATCAGACAGTTACCTTTGGAAGTCTCCAGCTGCTATATCCAGATGAAATTGTACTTAGGGTTAAAAATAAGATTCTTAAAATAATAGTTATCCTTTATGTCTACTCTTTACAGAATAATGAGATATATTATAGCCATGACCCCCAAAAGTTAAAGACGTTTTCTGTCAAACTTGCTTAAATACAAGAAGCTGTCTATATATATATATATATATGCTTATATTACACAACTACATATATTTATATATAAAAGAGGTTATAACAAGAGAGATATTTCATATATTTATTTCTAAAATAAGAATTTTTTCTTAAAGAAAAATTAATATTCTTACTTTTAAAAAATGTGGGTCATAATTTAGTTAGTATTAAATACATAACAACCAGGATAAGGTAGCTTAGGTGCAGCTGGGTGACAAGTCAGACTGAGATTTAAGTTCTCTTTGGATAATTGAGAATTGACTGAATGTGGGACGTATGACTTCATTTTAAAGGTGCAGGCAAGTCCCTTGAATGTTTTCTTTTCATGTGATATTTAGACAAGCTGAGGTTTGTTCTAGTCTCAACACACACACACACACACACACACACACACAAAGGAGAATCTCAAACTGAAACTGGCAAAGTTGTGTTCTGTTGTTTTATACTGTGATGCTGTTTGTGAGGCTTCTCACTTTGTTCACATGTTGCCTTGAAATAAAGATGGCTCTTTCATTTGGGCATGTGTCCTGAAATTCTTTGTGAAATCAAAATTGAAAATGGTGGCTAGGAATAGTGCCTGAGATCTCTTATGTCTGTTTTGTCATGAAAATTTTTCTTTTGTCAAGGCTTGCCCAATATGAATAGGGGAAAGAATATATTTCTGCTCTATTGCCCCCGGCATCTCTTTGTACTATTCTGATATATTTTTCTAGATTTTACTTCCATTCCAAAGCCCCCAGGAGCCCACAGTTTAGTTCCCCTGTGAATATAGGGTTTTCAGAAAGTGCTTATCTATAGATTTTACTCATTTTCATCTATTACAAGTTTTCTAGACTAGAGTTCTGAGTGCTATGGACTGTAATGGGGATATCAATATATTACATATCCTATATAACATACAAGCAAATGACCATCCTATCAAGGGATTTTGTTCAGAGGATTTTCTATAGAAATAATATTACAAATGGTTGCTATGTTTCTAAGCTCACAGAAAACAGACAAAAACAAATCTTGAACTTGTATGTTACATTCAGTACCCTCCTGATTGCCCCATCTCCTGATCAGAAATGTGTCTCCTCGAACAGTTGATCTCAGCCTTATTAATAAAAAACACAACCCGAGAGTACTAATTCATAGTAATTCATGGAAGTGTGAATGACTGTTAATCCCTTAAATTCCCATAGGTTTAGAGTGGTTAGAATAATTGTTACTCAAATAAATTATCAATTTGTAGCAGCTTAACACAACATAATAAACCAAAGTAAAAAACATTCGGGTAATATGTTAAGGATTTATTTTTCAGCCAACACACCAGCAGATCATACCAGTCAGGGCTTTTGCCTCTGGATCTTTTTGTCTGTAATGCTCATGAACTGGGTACCATTTTTATTTTTAACTTTTTGCACCAGAGAATCTCTAAAAAGTCCCATTTGTCTTCATTGTAGTTCCCATTTCAGCAGCTGCAAGGCACTGGTGTGTGGGAAAAGTGTGGCAGGAAAGAAGGTATTGTGTACATTGATCTGGGGTAAATCAGAAACCCTGGGTATTTGCATTCAACTAGGGACTTTCTGGGGATAGCGCCTTAACTGGTCCTGTGAAACGTTCAGGCTCAGTGGAAAGTGGTTGAAATCCCTCAAATCACACCATTTGGGTAGCCTTTTCTACCCTTTATTTGTAACTCAAATATTCATTTTGCTAATTTCTAAGTTAAACAGGTGAAGCTTATAAATCACAAGCCAGGTTTTCATAGCCACAGTCCTAGCACTCACTAACCCTGTGTTCTTAGGGTTAAGAACCTCAACTCTTGGCCCTCAGTTCTCTCATAAGTCAGATGGCATTGTAATCTTAGCTGTGCCCTAAAAGGGTGCTAGTGGAGACACAACACACTATGTCTCTAACATTCTTAGACAAAGTTAGGGACATTATGCAAATTTAATATATTTTAATGACCAAATACTATAAGAAGGAACAAAATGCAGCCTTAAAATATTTTCTTTAGCTCTATATTAGGATAATTTCTTGTAGAAATCAAGTTCAAGTTTTAAAGAAGTCTAGATGGCACTGTTTGTTAAACTGAAGTTAACAAGCAGTTTCAGGTTTTATAAAGTAATTGTTGAGATACCTTTATACAACTGCTTGCTTTCTGCCTTTAAGAATGCCAGAGAGTTCAAATATACTTCTCAGGATCCTTCAACACCCAAGACAAAACTTTTTTTCTCCCTTTTATCATCTGTCTTTTTCTTTTATACTTGGGGTACCAGTCTTATTCTAGGTAAAGATGCAAAGATATTTGAACATATGTGATAAACTAAAATTAAACTAAGCTAAAATTAAACTAAAACTGAACTAAAATTAAAATAGGGTTTTAATTTTATATCATACAAAGCACTTATTAGAGTGTATGGTTTTATTTTGGAACCCAAGAAACAGCCTTCGGTAACTTCAAGATGTAATTGAGGAAATATTTCAGAGGATTGGGTCTTGTGTTAAACAGATTGGAATAGAGACAAGAAAGAGTGAAGCTTTCCATATTATTGTCACTCAGGTCTATTTATACCCACAGTCCATGAAGCATTAGGAATTATAAGCCACAATGCAGTCTACCCAGCCAGATAGATATATCTACTTCACCCAAAAAGATGGTGTAGTGCAAGACAAAACACTGTATGTATAGACTGCAAATACACAGACTTGAGTTTATAGCATGTGTCATATTACATGCTTAATTGATAGTTCCATTTGATAAAAATCTGAATTAGTTACAACTGTCAATACTAAAGATCCAAAATATTTCACAGTGGAAAATATTCTTTCTAAAATATAAAACATCATGTTTCCACCAATTAGAAACAGATTTTAAGTATATCTTAATAATATATGTTTAATATATTATATATACTGATATATACATATGGAAATACACATAAGCATATCCATATTGAATTAGCAATCTCAAACCTTCTCAGTATTATTCTTTCACAAGATCAGTTTTTTTCATGATCCTAATTTATGTTAATATTGTATTTTTAAATTATTCTTATCCTCTTTATCTTTGAAAAGCTCTGGTAACTCTGTGAAATATCCAGACATGTAATATGCACTGACTTATTGGACATTAAAATGATTTGAGTGCCAAAACCAGATACTTGGGAATTTAGCAGAGCTAAGTCCACCTTTGAATCAGTGCATTATTCACAGCTTCAGCAGAAAGCAAACTGTACAAGGTGGGCTCCATTAAGTCCCTTTGCTAAATAATTTGGCCCAGAGAGTCAGAAGAATCCAGTGACCTCCAAAATGGTAATAATGAAGGTGAAAGAGTGAGTCAGAAATCTGGATGTCACCTTGACTTCTGACTCTCCCTCACCCCTATTTCTAATCAATAACACAAGTCTATCTCTTAAACTTCTTTTATATTCATGAGTTTCCCTTCACACACTCCTTCCAGTAACCATTATTTCTCCCCTGAATCACTTAAACTTTCCTAAGTGGTTTCTCGTAGTCTAGCTCCCCTGAGATTAATTTTCCATATTGTAGTAAACATAATCTAAAAATTCATATAACATCAAATCCCTCTCCTACTGAGAAGTCTTTTATGCTACTTCCCTGAGTCCTAAGGACAAATGGATCATTTTGTTTTGTTTGTTCATATTCGACCTTGTCTTTCATGTGGTTGGTTTTCTTCAACTTTCTTAAGATTCTTGGATGTGTAGTCACACTGATGAACGATGGGCTATATTGAATAGTAAAGGAAGCTGGCACGCATTCTGTTTGCTCTTGTTCAGGACTGTTTCCCCATGAGGCCTCCCTCCTGAGTGAGCAGGCTAACTAAATGTTCTATACAAGAAGGGAAGTCAGTGGAATGTTGTGACAGCCAGTATCTTTGAAGTACCCCTGGAAAAAAAGCGGGTTACAGAACAGGAGCCTCCTTCAGGCCTAGTACGTCACACTACTGAAAGGAAGTGCTCTTCTGTCTGTCATCTTCAACCTGTATTTTCTGTATGTGTGACCTGGAGTTACAATGAGGTCTGTTCAACTTCTCTCTTAGATCCCAGCATCTTCACAAGATAATTTCCTTAGGGACGTCATCCATGCATTCTCCTGATTTTGACAATAGCTCTTGGGCTTTGACTGCAGAGCAAAGCCATCGCTGCCAAACCAATAGCTCTCTTTATATCTATGTTGTGGGGAGAACTCAACTTTCCTAGCTGTTTGGAAAGTAGATTCCTAAAAATGACCCAAGCTTGCCCCCGGCTTGTCCCTATTTGTCGATTCCTTTGAAGATATCTGGTGACTTTTGTTAAATTTCATCTTTCATTTCCCTACCAATCATATTTCCTTTGTTTTCTGTCCTCCCAGAATTTTTATAAAATTTTGATTGACTGATGGTATACTTTCTTGTTTTCTAGGGTGTCATGGTGTCAGTCATTTTAATTTATCATTTCTGTTAATTCAAGAAGACTTCGAGAAAAAGAAAATTTAGACAGATTTGAGTTCAGTAGCTCATTTTGAGCTAGAAGTAAAGTTTATCTTTAATCTTTTGGGAAAATAGAACGAAATAATAATTTAATAATTAAATTATAAAGGACAGTTTTAAATTTTTTTTATTTTTATACAATTTTAAAGGTTCCTTTCCATTTGCAGTTATTAAAAATATTGGGTACATTCCCTGTGTTGTACAATACCTCCTTGAGCCTGTCTTACACCTCCACAGCTACACTGCCCCTATCCCCCTTCCCCACTGGTAACCACAAGTTTGCTCTCTGCACCTGAGAGTCTGGTTCTTTTTTTGATTATATTCACTAGTTTGTTGTATTTTTTAGATTCCACATGTAAGTGGTATCATATAGTATTTGTCTTTCTCTGTCTGACTTATTTCACTTAGCATAATGCCCTCCAATGCTATGTTGCAGTAAATGGCAAGATTTGTTCTTTTCATGGCTGAGTAGTATTCCATTGTGTGTGTGTGTGTGTGTGTGTGTGTGTGTGTGTGTGTGTGTATACATATATGCACACTGTGTCTTCTTAATCTATTCTTCTGTTGATGGACATTTATGTTGCTTCCATATCTTGCCAATTGTAAATAATTCCTCTGTGAACATTGGTGTGCATGTATCTTTTCAAATTAGTATTTTGTTTTTCTCAGATATATACCTAGGAGTGGAATTTCTGGGTCATGTGGTAATTTAACTTCTATGTTTTTGAGAAACTTCAATACTGTTTTCCACAGTGGCTGCACCAATTTACATTCCTGCCAACAGTGTACAAGGATTGCCTTTTCTCAACATCCTTGCCAACATTTGTTATTTGTATTCTTTTTGATGACAGTCATTCTGACAGGTGTGAGGTAATATCTTTTTGTGATTTTGACTTGCATTTCCCTGATTAGCAATGATTAGCTATGCTGAGCATCTTTTCAAGTGCTTGTTGGCCATCTGAATGTCTTCTTTGGAGAAACGTCTATTTAGGTCTTCTGCCCATTTTTTAATTTATTTATTTATTTTGATACTGAGTTGTATAAGCTATTTGTATATTTTGGACACTAACCCCTTGTCAGTTGCATCATTTGCAAATATTTTTTCTCATTCCGTGGATTGTCTTTTTGTTTTGTTGATGGTTTCCTGTGCTGTGCAAAAAAGGCTTTTACATTTAATTAGGCCCTATTTGTTTATTTTTGCTTTTATTTCCACTACTCTAGGAGACAGGTCAAAAAAAATATTGCTGTGATTTATGTCAAAGAATCTTCTGCCTATGTTTCTCTTGTGGAGTTTTATAGTATCTGGTCTTACATTTAGGTCTTTAATCCACTCTAATTTTTTTTTTTTTTTTGGTATATGTGTGTTAGAGACTGTTCTAATTCCATTCTTTTACTTGTATTGGTCCAATTTTCCCAGCATCACTTACTGAAAAGACTGTCTTTTCTCCATTGTATATTCTTTCCTCCTTTGTTGTAGATTAATTGACTGTAAGTGGGTGGGTTTATTTCTGGGCTCTGTATCCTATTCCATTGATCTATATGTCTGTTTTTGTGTAGGTACCATACTCTTTATATTACTGTAGCTTGGTAGTATAGTCTGAATGCAGTGAACATGATTCCTCCAGCTCTGTTCTTTCTCAAAACTGTTTTGGCTATTTGGGACCTTTTGTGACAGGTTTATATCTAGAAGTCACTATTTTAAACACCTTTAAAAATTTCACAACATAAGTACCCACCAGTATACTCCAACTTCTTTATCCATTCAGCTATCAGTGGGCAGTTAGGTTGTGAAATTTTGTGTGTGTGTGTGTGTGTGTGTGTGTGTGTGTAGGAATATCATTCAGCCATTAAAAAGAAGGAAATCTTGCCATTTGCAATAACATGAATGGGTCTTGAGAGTATTATGTTAAGTGAAGTAAGACAGAGAAAGACAAATATTGTATGATCTCATATAGTACATGGAATCTAAAAAAAAATTAAAATACCCCTCCCCCCAAAACAAATTCATAGAGAAAGAGATCAGGTTTGTGGTTACCAGAGGTGGTGGGTAGGAAGAGGTAGAATTGGATGAAGGTGGTCAAAAGGTATAAACTTTCAATTTTAAGATAAATAAGTACTAGGGGTATAATGTATAACATAATGGCTATAATTAACACTGCTGTATGGCATACCTGCAAAGTGTTAAGAAAGCAAATACGAAGAGTTCTCATCACAAGAAAAAAAGCATTTTTTTCCTTTTCTTTCTTGTTTCGTAGCTATATGAGATGACAGGTGTTAACGAAACTTACGGTATAACCATTACTTAGTATATATGTCATATCATTATGCTGTACACCTTAAATTTATACAGTGCTGTATGTCAATTATAACTCAATAAAACTGGAAAAAAACAATTTCAGAAATATTTTTATTGATTTACAAACATTTTTATTCATTCTTATTTAAGAAGCTCCTGTGAGAATCAATTTATAAAAAAAATTTATCTAACCATATTAAAATTAATAAAAATTCCCTTTATAAAGATTCTATTTTCCAATTCATACATTGTTTTAAGGAATTTCAGTTAATTACAAAATATCAGTAATGTGGAAATCAGTCAAACTGATGAATAGTGAATATATGATTCCAATGCTAAAATGTAATATAATGGAGGATATTTAGGTCATTTTCAGTTATTTAAACTAAACCTTATTTATTATGCCAATCCTCAGCCAGTCTTCTTGGTGAGTCTATCACAGCATACTTTTCAGTTATCATATTTTAAAAAGTCTATTGAAGTTATAGTAATTAGTAGGGATTAACTAAATTATATAGCTCTTTGAACTCTCCTAACAACTAGAAGTTTATTAATAAATGATACAATGAAGATTTTAAAACATCATAATATACCCATAGGGACTGCTTATTTTAAGGGATCCATGATGATTTAAAAAATAAGAACCAAAAATATCAAATATATTGGGTCTTTCTTCTCAAAATGACTACAGATATTATTGTTGGTTAGCAAACATTTCATCCTTACTGAAATCTAGCCTTAGAAATTAGTCTACAGTTGTATATACGTTTCATACAGAAATTCCATTAAATCTGTCTGAGGAGCTAACCCAAGGGGCCAGCAACAAATGGTTCTCTGGTAGGAAATGACTTTTAACTAAAGGTTAAATAAAATTGTACTGATGTCATTTTAAACTGATCATTCAAGACAGTGATTCCTTTGGAATGGTCTTTAGTTCAATTTGCTGTCTACTCCTTTCTTCTTTTTTAATTTAATCTTCAGTACTCCTTTATTTCCCTGATGGACGTATGTTCCTCTCTGTCTACTTCTGCTTCTCCCACTCTCTCCAAAATTATGTCCCCTTTGTCCAGGATCTGCCATTGGTTGTCTTGCCCTTCACAGGGATCTGTGTCTATGGGAAACCACCTTATTCTTTTATCCCTCTCTCCCATGATTCTGTTTTTTCCATCACCATTCAGTATTGTGGACAAATACAGACTTGGTTAAATGTTTCATTCATGGATCTTAGCTTTGTAGTTTTCCCTAATGTTAACATCTTATACCACCACATGGCATATTTGTGACAACTAAGAAGCTAACACTAATACATTACTATTAACTAACCTCAAGACTTCTTTTGAATTTCACCAGTTTTTATACTAATGTTCTTTTTTCTCTTCCATGATTGATTCCAGGATATCACTTTTATGTGGTCATTATGTCTCCTTCCTTAGTTTTTTCTGAAGATATGTGGCATTTTTTTTCCATCTATGTTTTTGAGGAATACTGGCTAGGTGTTTTGTAGTATATCCTAACATGTAAGATTATCTAGTATTTTTCTCATGTTTATTCTGGGGTTATGGATTTTAGAGAAGCATAACACATAGGTGAATTTCCTTCCTCATCACAAAATATCAGGGTGTTCATGTCATCATGTAACATATCTTGGTGCTGTTAACGCTGACCATTTGGTTAAGACCATTTGCCTGGTTTCTCCATTGTAAAGTTGTTAGGTTCTCTGTTTCCATACTCTGTTGTTTGGCTACGAGTCACTAAACCCAGTATACACTGAAGAGGCGTGTGTGGCGGTAGAGGAGGAGGTTGGGGAAATAAGCTCCACATCCTGGTGGGGGCGGGCATCTCTATGTATCTGGAATTCTTTTGCATGTAGTATTTGTCTCTTCTCCTTCATATATTTATTTTATTGCTTGTTTATGTCTCTATGTATTCATATACATCTGTTTTATATTTTGGATTATAATCTAATATCATTGTAGTGACTTGAATAGAGCCCCCAAAGGCTCATGTCCACGAGCTTCTGTGAATGTGACTTTATATGGAAATAGCATCTTTGCAGATGTAACCAAGTTAAAATAAAGTCTTCCTGGATTAAGGTGGATCCTAAATTCAGTATCACTGGTCTCTTTACAAGAAGAGGGAAATTTGGAAACAGATTAGCACAGTCACAGGGGTGAACACCTTGACAGAGGCAGAGATTGGATTGATGTGTCTTACAAACAGAAATGCCAACGATTGCTGACAACCACCAGAGCCAGGAAGTGACAAGGAAGGCTCCTCCTCTAAGAGCATTCAAAGAGAGCACTGTTCTGCCAATCCCTTTATGTCAGATTTCCCCCCTCCAGAACTGGTAGAGAATAAATTTCTATTGTTTTAAGCCACCCCATTTCTGGTAATTCATTATGGCAGCCCTTGGAGGCCAATGCAACCATGCTATTTATTTTGTTGCTCAAACCGTTTCAGGTTTGGCCACTGGGAGATCTTTCAGGTTGGCTCTTGTACTCCTTTGGCGTCCTCTGTCAGATGCTGGATATTCACTTTTCTTTTCTCTTTTCTGCTAAGCTTCTCCAGCTTCTTCACCTCTTGTACACGTGTGTGTGTGTGTGTGTGTGTGTACATATATGTATGTATGTATATGTGTGTATGTATAGGTATTTTTTTTTCCTCCAGATATTGCCTTTTAATTTTTAGGTAGCTAAAGAGTGAACGTTCCTCTTAGTCTTTCTGTTGTCCTCTCTACGTATCACCCAGAGACCTCTTAACTGACTAAATAAACAAACTTCCCACTCACAGAGGAATGAGAGGGGACTGGTAAAAAGATCCTATTAGTAGTGTATCATTCAGTGTCTTTATTCCACATCTGACATGTAATAAATAAGTATTGTATTTAACTGGTTATCTTTCTGATTACTAAATATTTAAGTAATGTTTACTGACAGCCTTATCATTCCTTCCTAAAATAGCATAAATATATAGTAACTAGGGCAAAATTTGGAGATTAACAGATTTAAAAATTATTATATATCCTGAAAACAAAAAACAAAAAAAAATTAATAAAATTGCTATGGGACACACATAGAATCAGCAAAGAGAAATCAAACAAAAAGTAAAATTTTCTCTTTCTACAGGACTGTAATCTCATACAAGAATTCCAATCAATGATTTATTATGAAATTTTATTAGCACAATTATCTTGTAGCAAAACAGATAGGTGAAATATTTATTTATTTTTTGTACTGCTGTCCAATTAACAACACAATAGATAGATTTCTCTCAGTCTGTAGAAAATTAGCAAATTAAGTACCAGGGGAATAATCCACAAATTAGATAATTACATAACTTGACTAAAAACTCCCCTCTATCCTGAGATTCTTCTTTATAGAAAAACACCCCTCTATCCTGAGATTCTTCTTTATAGAGGTAAATAATTCTCCAAATTTCATCTTCCCAATGCTCAAACTAAATATTATGATAGTTTTTCATATTGCATCTACATGTCAACACTATTTTATGACTTCTAAGAAGATGAGCATAGCACTGATAAAGGGAAAAAGAAATGATAAGAGGAAAAGATATCTGATGGGAACCAAACTGCAAATTAGAGCAAAGTTTTCATTTTTGATGATTTAATGTATGCCCTGTTTTCAGCAATTATTCCTAATTTAGTTTTTTTTTCCCTCAAATGGGCTCACTATAGAGCTTTATTCTAACCCACTCTAAGGTGGTATGTCTTATGCCATAACTATACTGTCCACAGGCTCAAAGAGTTCTGTTACTCTTTAATTTCTTATATATGAATGGTTAAACTTGAAAGTGAAAGTCAAATGTTCAATAGATGCCCATGAAGCCTTATTAAATTCTTCAGAATCTTTAATTTCTTGCAAGTCTAAATTGGTGACCCACCCTGAATTTCAAAGTAATGTAATTACTATATGGTGTAATATTAGTCTCAGATCTGTATAATAAAATTATTAATGATAAAATAATACCTGTAAAGAATGTTTCCATAGATCATTGCATAAAAATATCTAAAGTATGACATTCATTTAACCTGGAAGCACAGGGAATTTTCCTAAAATATTATATGAATTCAAAATGTTGGTAGCATGTATTTTATCCCCCAGTCTACCCACTGGCAACCTTGCATATAGAAAAACTTTGCATATAGAGAAAGAAGGATGAAATTGTGTTTGAAGACAGCTTAATATCAGCAAATGAAGAAACAGGCACTAGAGAAGTTGCCAGAATGCAGGAAAAGAAATTGCCTTATGTATGGTATATAAATGTCTGAAAAGTTTAGGTTGTGCTCCAGTAATATAAGTAAAGATATACACAAATAATTATTAAAAAAACAAATATTACTTAAAATTGTGATTCATTCTTTTATTGCTGATTACCTGATGTCATATAAAACCTTAACCTGTAAGATACCAGATATTTAAATTACCCCAAGACAAAGCGGAGCATACACAGCATCTTCCTAAAATGATAAGGGGTAGGGAAGAATCATAAGGTATAGCATAGCATATTTGAGGTCTGTAGTATAGTTTATTATTGTTCCCAATTATCTACTCTCTCCTCTCTAGGAGTATAATTCACCCCCACTCTTACCCCGCCTTGCTGTAGACAGATACTATCCCACCCCTTGTCAGTCTTAGCCATGAAACCTGCTCTTGCCCACAGATGTGACGTATACCCTCTGGCAGAAAAGCTTTAACTGTGCTTGCATGGTTTGGTTGGGCTTCTTGCTTCTATCCTATGCCAGAAGAACAGCATATCCCAGGTGGAGGCTGCTCCTTCAGTCTGGATTCTAGAATGAAAAGACATGTGGAGTAAAGCAGAGCTAACCTATAAACCCAAAAGCAAGTTTTAATTTCTGTCCTAAGTTACTAAGGTTTCAGAATTGCTTGTGAAGGCAATACATGTTAACTAATACAAATGCAAGAGATAATTTTACACTTATGTTGATCTTTTAATCATTTAGGACCCTCCGTCAATGTACTATCCCTCTAAGAAAATATAAATTAATGAATATAGATGCTCGCAGGTTTAATACCTTCTGATTCGCACCCATGGATTTATCTTTTAGATGCCTTTGCCCTGGGTTGCCTTGCCTGGTGAACCATTTAAGACTTTATACTGCCATTAGATTATCCTCCCTCAAAAGTGGGGCTTTTATGCTGAACAGCTTGGTTTGGGACTTTCTATTTGAATTTGTCTTTATTTATAGACTATTCTGGAAGAGTAATACCACAACTGACATTTAAGTGTGTTAAACCTCGGCTCCTGCCAGGCATAAAACCAGAATTCTATCTGGACTTGTGCTTTTCTCTTATTAAAAGTAGAGATGGTCACTCAGCTATTTATAGAAGAGACCATCTACCTCATTGAAGTTTGAGGCAGATTCCAAAGGCAGTACCTATTAAATTGAAGAGCTCTGGCATGCAGAAGGCAGTTAGTAAGGGCTTCTAAGGAAGGGGATGACATAATGACATTTGTTTTTTAAATGGGTAACTCTAGAGACAAAGTAGTGTAAAAAAAATGGTGTAGAAAGAAAATAATGGCAGAAAAATACTTCTTACAAATTGTAAAGTTCAGGCAAGCAGGAGGTTCTGAAAGCGTGGTGTAAGAATATAGTAGTGAAGGTAGAAAGGCAACCACAACTTTGGGAGATGTACAGTGTAATCTTAACAAATAAAATAAACTCAATGCGTCAGGGCAGTATTTTTGCTTTAATTAAATATATTGCATGTTTGACAATGTAACAAATGAGAAAGTGACTCAAGAGATCTTCTGTAGAGGAGATGGTGTTACTCATCAACCACTTGGTAGTGTGTGTGAAACAGAGTGAGAAAAGAAAGAGAAAATAACTCCAATCATTTAGAAAGACAAAACGAGAAGGAGAGAAAAGGTGACTGAAAAGTGACTAAAACTGCTGAACAACACACATCATGTGACTGGATGCAGTCCTCAATGAGACTATTGTTTTAAAAATTGGAAATGACTGAAGTTTCCTTTACTCATAAAGGAAATTTACCCAATTTGACTTATTCATGATTGACCATGTGAAATAAATTTCAGTGTGGCATTTTGACAAAATAAAATTATTATTACCAACATTTTATGACTGACTGGTTAAACATTAATAAGTCAGTCCAACAACTCAGCCAGCAGAGGTTAGCAGCATTTGGAAAGCGAGTTTTTATTTCTCTTTTGAGGCCCACAGGTCTGGAAACAACTGGTGTTAAAGTCTTTTACATTAGAGTCAAATCCTTTGTATTCAACATGTGTAACATGGACACCAGTAAAGATCAAGATCTTAAGGATGAGACAATAGAGAGTCGAAATGAAGAAGTTTTTAGAGTAATAATCACAGTCAGCAAAGTTTAACATTCTGATTCTCTCCTTAAGGGAAATGATGACTCATTCACTATACAGAGCAACTCTGAACACAGTTTTTGCACCTTTCTTTATTTTAACCCATTTTTCCCTAAGTGAGGAAAAAACCCAAAATGTAGAGTTAAAACTCCTTTCCTATGAAAAGAAAATAAAAGAGAAAGAATGAAGGGGGGGGCGAAGGGAGAGAAAGAAAAGAACAGAACTGATATCATTAAATTGTGAAGATACTAGTCCCAGTGTTAAATGATCTTATTCTGAAGGTGGCCTTTGGATCACTTATTAGTTGAAATTTCCTTCCCTTCTTTTTCAAAATCAAAATGAAAATCTCAAGTTAACTTGGTAGGGAGTATTTTACACAAAATAAGGATGATATTCAGAACTGTATTCTAGACACTGTTGCCAATTAATTCTTTGTTGATAATTTTGGTGCATGCCCTGAAGAAAAGCAGTAAAATTTACCACAGAAAGAACTGCCTTGACTGGATGAAACCCCTGCCGTTCCTGGGGCTTCTCACAAGCAGACTGCCTCGGTGCAGGACAAAGTCATTTTCAGATATGACTGACTAGAAAGGGTCACTTTTACCAAACTAGGGTGAGAATTACAAAAAGCAGTATTGTACTATTAGATACTATATTGTTGTGTGAAGGAAAAATGATTATAATAAATGTGTATTAAGTAATGAATACATTTTTATAAATAGAGTAGTAGATACAAATATAACCAAATCTCCCTTTTTATTTCTAATATATCAATGAAATCTTCCTAAAGAGAAAAAAATTCTCAACTGTTGTCCAAAGGAAAGAGAAAAACAAATTCCCAAGTCTTGTAAGACTTTCTATATTCTCTCGCCTGCTGGGCTAGGACCCAGGAATGCTGTTTTCTTTCAGTCAGGTCCATAGGCAGCGCTAGTGGAGAGGCACACTGCCAGAAGTTAGGGTGTGCGAACAAGGGAGAATGAACTTTAACTACTGCGGCTATCACTTGGGTTCACAAAACTGGCTCAGTAGGATGAATCTACTGTGTGCAGCATGGGAATCACAACGTTGCAGATGACCTCACCAACCCAGCTTCTAGTATGGCCGAGAACGTGAGGGCTAGAAGATGAAAAGAGTAGGTGCAAAAATTGGTCTGGGTCCTGAGAGGGCAAGGAATCTTTTGGAGATGATGGATTTGCTTACTACCTTGATTGTGCTGATAGTATCATGGGTGTATGCACATGTCCAAACTCATCAAATTGCATCCATTAAACATTTACAGTTTTTTGTATATCAATTATACCTCCATAGAGCTATAAGAATTGGCTTTAATCCAACTCTGCGTACCTAAGTAAAAGAGCAGGAGTGAATGCTCATCTCCAGTAGACACACTCCTTGTTTTCAAATACAAAAGATATATGCTGCTACTAGGTAGAGTCACCTTTTACTGTGCAGAGTGTGAGAAGGGGAATGAAGACATCTGTCCGTGACAGTGTGTTCCCCAAACCATACAATACGTCATGCTGATAATTCTGCTATGGGCATAACACCCACACATAAGAACAAAAGTTTCAGAATCAAAGAAATAAAATCAAATCTTTCCTTTGTTCCCACACTAAGCCACTCCTTGAGTATATATCTGAGTATTGGTGCTTTTTCTTCCAGTAGTGGCATCAGTAGGTCTTCTCCTACCACACAGAGCCATAAACTGAGCACTGGCCACAGTACTACAAATCGGCCTCCACTTATACCTGGCTGCTAAGAATTAGCCAAATAATCACAAGGAAAGATAAGAAGCAATAATAATAAGTTGACTTAGTAAAGTTTTAAAGAACCAGGTAAAAGAAAAAAGGTGAGGGGAAAAATATCTGCGCCATCCCCCATATAGAACATCAACACAAAAGTAGATTTGAAAACAGCTTCTGTTCTTTTGCAAAAATAAAAGAAAGTAGGGTAGCTGGGAAACAAAAATGGAACTAATTAAATCTTGTTAAAGAACAACTTAAAATCATCATTGAAAATAATTATATAGAAAAATTAGTGGTTCAGTCAGTTCATAAAATAGGAAAGAGTTGAAAACATGTGAAATGCAGAAGAAATGATTTAATTTTCTGAGATAAAAAAGAGATAAAATGACAGAAATAGTAGTTTAGTGTTTGCAACAAATAAATTGGGCAGAAAAAAGAAGAGAGTAGATAAGAAAAGACTTGAGAGATAGCAACCGAATCTAAATCTAAACTGAATTTGAAGTTGATACAAAATCAATGTTAAAATACATGAGAGGTTAACCTCAGAATGCTTAAAGCAAAACAGTATACATAAATGTCATGCATAACTAAACTGTCCTTCACGTGTGGCTGAAGTGAAGGCGTAGGGGATTAGGGCAAAGGGGAAGCTTTTTTCTCTTCTGAAGGTCTGAGTTCTATTTGCCTAAAACACCTGGCCTCTTTCCATGCCCTAGAGCACACAAAAGTAAAGGTAATTGAGGCAGCAATTTAATTGCGGGAAGGGCGTGGTCAAGGAGTGTGAGATGGATAAGTCATTATGACTGTGAGGTAAGAACAATATCACTGCTTTTAAATTGACAAATGAGTTTCGTGGACAAGTGAGATTCTAATTTAAATTGTGAGTTCCATCCTTGGAGAGACAGTGCCAGGTCAGCTAACTCAAATCTACTTTACTTTCAGTACTAGCAAAGAAAATGTGGGAAGAGTAATCTAAAATTCATGTACCTTTTGCATAAGGTTCAAGAATTACCTTCTACTACATGATTATACATTTTTCTGAATTGGTTAATTGCATTTGAAAAGGAAAACTTTCTTCATAAGTGTGTTTCTCATGCCTGGGCAGTTCCATAAGAGGCAGTGGAAATAGTCACAATGCCAATGACTTGGAAATGCCTACTCATAAAGAGAGGGTGGTCTTTGTAAGTGGAAAGTCACTCAGTTCAGTCCTGGAATGTAGAAACATAGGACCGAAGGGAAAATGGAAATTCAGATACTCTGCTGAAAAGAAAGAACTTTGTACAAGTCCTCACAGTGGGGATGCCACCAAGTCAGATTTATAGAGATACGGAAGAATCTAATGATGGCTCAAGTAGAACTCTTTGAGAGAGGAGGAATTACGCATAGGTGGATTATAGGCCCTGCCATGTGCTAAATGCATAATGCCAAAATTAACCTTCCATTGGGACAGTCCTCCCAACTGAGTGCCTTTAATTTCTTCGAATTTTAACTCATAAGAGCAATGTGATTTAATTCACCATCTTCTTGTTCCAAAACTGCTGGGTGGATGAATAGGCCTAATTCTGAGGTTCGCGACTGAGAAACAGATTAGAATACAGATATAATCCAATGCTCTCATGAATACCCTCCATCCAGATGATATTTTGATTGCTGTCTCTATCTTTTCTCTTGTAGTATGTCTCAGTTGGTTTACAAATGTGGCAGGAAATGTGCAGCTGTCTCCTCAAATACTAACCTAAAGACAAATAAAGATTTTCTCTCATTTTAAGTACACTTTCAGATAATTGACCACACATAAACAAAACAAAACAAAACAAAACACACCTGTTCCTAACAGCACCATTAAGAGCATTGTCTAGAACAAGATCTTATGGTAGCTCACAGAGAAAAAAATGTGACAATGAATATATATATGTTCATGTATAACTGAAAAATTGTGCCCTACACTGGAATTTGACACAACATTGTAAAATGATTATAAATCAATTAAAAAAAAGTTAAAAAAAAAAGCATTGTCTAGAAATCATCCAACAGAGGTACTCTTAAAAGGGAATGCTGCTATAGAAAGCACTTAGTAAAACTGATAAAAGAAATCTAATATAAGAAATAAAGAGGATTAGGGATGCTCAGTTTATAATAAAGCCTCATTCATTAAACAAATATTTATTGATAACATGCCATGCCAAGCAGAGAAAACTCAGTGTTGAACAGACATACAGGTATTTGCTCCCATAGCGTTTAAAATCTTGCTGAGCAGAAGTTTTAAAACAAAACAAAAACACTAAGAAATAAGGATGCTTCGTCTATATATCTGAATTGAGAAACAGAAACAATATCAAACTAGCCGAAACAAAAAGTAATGTGTTGAAGGAACTGAGGGATGAAGTGCTTTGTCTTACATGAGGCTACATGGTATTTCAGCTCTGAAACTTTCTGTAGAGCAATTTCAGTTTTGTTTTGTCTTTCTCTTTCTTTCTCTTACATTGTGCCTATTTCAGTATGTGTATTGTAGACAATGAGTGTCCCAGCTATTGTTCTTCGCTCCAGCACCCAACAGAGATTAACTATTCTCTTTGAATCATAATTCCCAATTGACACACAAGAAAATCAGACCCAAAATTAAGGGTCTACCACACAACCAACTGGCAGTGGCTGTTGAGGGGAGGGGGGTGAGGGAGAGAAGAATCATGTGATATTAACATGGGAGTCATCTCTGCTGGGAGACTTTGCTGCTTACCTATGCAATATCTTCTCTCTGCATCTGTATGATTTAATAAATCCTGATTTTGTATGGGGCAACAATATCCCAGATAAAATACAATGTTCCTTAACTCTCTAGTAGATAAAAATGCCATCTGACAAAGTTCTGGCACAGTGAAATACAAGTGGAATTTTCCAGGTGAAGCTTTGGGGAAAAAAAGCTTTAAAAAAAAGAGAAAGACTTAGAAGACATTTTAATATTTGTCTTCCTCAGAACTGAGATATAATGCTGGTGTGGGTCTAGCCAACTTGCAAGCATCTTACAAGGCCAATGACAAGAGATTATGTTAAACTAACTAAGTGGAAAACCTAAAGGAGACCAGGTCCTTAATGTCATAGAAAAGCTACCATAAGAGTCCTGGAGTTTTCATCTTCAGAATATGATGATGTGACACAAATAATTTTGTTTACTTATACCACTGTGAATTGAGTTTTCAGCTACATGCAGCCAAAAGATGTAAGTAGAACTCTTTCATGATCAGTTTGTGATGCCTAGCTATATCAGAAAGTGGATTTTGACTGGTTAAACAATCCAAGACTAATTTTGAACAACCAGTGGGGAGAGCAACAGTAATCAAAATACAAAAAGTTAAAAATATGTTAATTATATAGACAAAATCAGTAGGAAAAAAAAGAGCAGGCAGTGGCATTGTGCAAAAGCACAGTATTCTTTTTTTAATTGAAGCATAGTTAATTTACAATATTTTGTTAGTTTCAGGTGTACAGAAAAATGATTCAATTATATATTTTTTTCAGATTTGTTTCCATTATGGAAAAAAGATATTGAATATCGTTCCCAGTGCTATACAGTAATTTCTTATTGCTCACCTATTTTATTTATAGTACTTTATATCTATTAATTCCAAATTCCTGGTTTATCCCTCCCCCCTTCCTTTCCCTTTTGGTAACCATAACTTTGTTTTCTATGTCTATGAGTTTGTTTCTGTTTTACAAGTAAGTTTATTTGTATCATTTTTTAGATTCCACATATAAGTGGTATCATATGATAGTTGCCTTTCTGTCTCCGACTTACTTAACTTAGTATGATAATCTCTAGGTCCATCCATGTCGCTACAAATGGCTTTCTTTCTTTTCTATGGCTGAGTAATAGAATAGCCACATCGTCTTAAACCAATCATCTGTTGATAGACACTTGGGTTGTTTCCATGTCTTGGCTACTGTAAATAGTGCTGCTATGAACACTGGGGTGAATGTGTCTTTTTGAATTAGAGTTTTTACTTTTTCTAGATAAATGCCTAGGAGTGTAATTGCTGAGTCATATGGTCCCTCTATTTTTAGTATTTTAAGGAATCTCCATAACTGTTTTCCATAGTGGCTGTACCAATTTACATTCCCATTAACAATGTATGAGGATTCCTTTTTCTCCACACCCTCTCCAGCATTTATCATTTGTAGACTTTCTGATGACAGCTATTCTGAACAGTGTGAGGTGATACATTATTGTGGTTTTGATTTGCCTCTCTCTAGTAATTAGCGATATCGAGCCTCATTTCATGTGACTGTTGGTCATCTGTATGTCTTCTGAGAAATGTCTATTTAGGTCTTCTACCCATTTTTTTATTGGGGTTTTTTTTTTTTGATACCGAGTTGTATAAGTTGTATATTTTGGACACTAACCCCTTGTCAGTTGCATCATTTGCAAATATTTTCTCCCATTCCACAGTCTGTCTTTTTGTTTTGTTTACGGTTTCCTTTGCTGTGCAAAAGCTTTTAAGTTTGATTAGGTCACATTTGTTTATTTTTGCTTTTATTTCTTTTGCTTTGGGAGGCTGATCTAAGAAAATACTGTTACAATTTATGTCTGAGAATGTTTTGCCTATGTTCTCTTCTAGGAGTTTTATGGTGTCATGTCTTATATTTAGGCCTTTAAACCATTTTGAGTTTATTTTTATATATGGTGTGAGGGAGTGTTCTAATTTCATTGATTTACATGAGGCTGTCCAGCTAACACAGTAATCTTTATACTCCATAAATGTTTAGACCACTGTACATAATTGTGGAATGGGATATTTGTGCAATGCCTTGAAGTAGTCAACATGATATAAACATCAATACTAAGGTAGAAAAGGAATGATCAGTTAAGCCTAACGAATAAAAATATGAAGTAGATGACGAAGAGCAAAATTTATATAAAAATGAATTGAAATAAAGTGCCAATAATAAAATAAAAAATATCAGATTGAATTGGGGGGAAAAATGCTAGCTACGTGTAAGATATGGATCTAGAACAAAAAGAATCCAGGAAGTTAAAAATAATGACAAATATTTATTAATAAACTTTGTATACAGTCATTATATGAGTGTTAGTATTACTATAAAACAAATTAGAAGTTAATGCAAAAAACACTATATGACCTAAAGAAGTCTACTATTTATGATTTAGGTTTGAATAATTATAAATGCCAAACATTAACAAACATCCATTCATCAAACAATATAACACCCAAAAGTATGAAGCCAACATTTTTAGAAATATAGTAGTTTTCAAAAGACAGAAAGTTTTACTGTTCTCATAATCGGTCTGAAAAATATACTATGCAAAAATCAATGGAAGCTCTAGAGGAAATTACTGTTAGGAAGCAGAATGGCTTAGGTGTGATATATGTCTCAGTTTGAATTCTGGTTCCAAGTCAAATGCTATATCCTTCTAAAGCCTCAAAATTTTCTATTTTTGAAATAAAGAATGAGGAATAGGAGAAAGGAAAATGAGAGGAAGAGGAAGCAGAAGGAGAGGAGGAGCAGTAGAAAGAATCTAATCTGGGTCCTGTGTTGTGGCCATTATATGCATTATTTTGTTAACTCTTCGTATTTGCCCATCCCCATTTAACAAAAGAATATGCACACACTCAGAGGTAAATAATTTTCCCAAGACATACAAAGGGTTTTTGTTTTTAATTGTATCATATGTTCTTTTTCTGATATTTGAAATTTATTTTTTAGAACTACTCTACTTGTTTAAAAAAATCAAGAGAAGTGATTCTATACTTTGGGGAAATAAGATTTTAAGGTGTGAGTGTGATAAGCTTCAGGATTAATGAGTCAATTTGTTTAAAACTAGATTGATATTAATAATCAGTATGCATTTTTAACAATCATACACTTGAATCTGAATGTTTTGGGAGACACTATTTCTATAATTATTTGCCTTTATCTTCCAACTTTAGAAGCTTGAAATACAGAGAGAGGAATAGCTTGAAATAAAAAGTTGTTCAGTTTACATACAAATTATATGATTCAGGCTAAAATATATTTGAGAGAAATCTTCATTTTTACAGAAGTAAGCATAAACATTTGAAATCTTTTAAAGCATTATTCTCTTCAAACATTTTGAAACAAGAAATTTGCCTTTTGATAGAAACTATGTGTTTCATTATAAAGAAGGAACATGATGTTCTGGCTTACATATTCTCTGCAGAAGGAGGTCCTTTTTTGTACTGAATTTTTAGCATATAGTAAAGATCCAGATTGTAAAAAATTAATTTCAGGCATGACAGACTGGGAGTATATATTGAACAGATCTGGGAACAGAAATGATGCAAATGCTTTTCTTCCAGCTTCTGAAAATTATGTAATGGACCAGAATTTCAGGATAGACTTCTGCTTGAGTGAAGCATGGACTCTTAATCAAAGGAGGGTACCAAAAATGACTTGGAAAGCGAAAGTATAAGGCAGTTTCCCACAGATGGTAGTTCCATTGACATTGACTCTAGAGATAACGTTAGAGCTGAGCATCAAGATACTCACATATATTTTAATTATTAGTAATGGTAACAGAGCTATGATAGAAAACATTTTTCCTGAATGAGCATGAGTAGTAAAGGAAATTGACTCATGAAAGGAAGACCAGTGATGCATTAAGAGCTAGAAATAAAAATCAATGGAATTGTTTTAACTCTTCACTATGTTGCTGTTATGTTTTAAAGTATTACACACTTTGTTCGATTATAGTGATGGTAACATTTACACGGCCTATACAATGGTTTATATATTATTTATTGTATCTACTTCAAAACAAATAAGAATACTAAGAAATGGGCTGATAAAAAATACTTGAAAGATTTGTGCCTTCTTGTCATTAAACTGTTTAAAATATAACAGTCGCATGGAGTATAAGTGAGTAATGCTAGATGTTAGTATGAAATTTTTACTGTGATGTTTTTTGTTGAATGACATAACTATAGTCAGAAAACCTGATACAAAATTAGGAATTTGAATACATGAAGAAATGAGTTTATATCTGTAGGTATATAACCAGAATTTGAGAGATAAAAGCATAAATACTATTAATAGAGCAGATAGATGGGCTTTTAGAAAGGTTCTGTTAAACCAGTCAGTTTACAGTTTGTCTACAAATTCAGTTCAATTCATTGCAACTAGATGAATGTTTCTCAAGAGCCTATTATGTGCCAAATTTTCCCTCAAACAGTTTCTAGGAAGGGAGGAAATACACCACCCCCTCAGGCCCAACACACACAAAAATCATGACAAGTCACATTATACCAAAAGTACAAACAAAAGGCTGTGGGAAATCATAGGGATCTAAAAAGTCTGAAGAATCAGGAAGACTTCATGGCAGGGCTGGCATTTGAGATGGTACTGTTAAGAAGGGCAAGAATTCATCATGGAGACCTACAGGGCAGGCATAATTCAAGGATGAAAACCAGTAGAAGTCTACTAATAAAGCTAACAATAATACAACTCAGCAAAGTCATTAACTCACTTTGACTCAGTAAGTAGCGATAAATGATCTGTAAGAGACAGGAAGTGATACTCAGTTATCCAAACACTATGGAGGCCCTAAGAGCCAGGTCTTATGAATGAGCAGCTTGTATAAAATGGATTTTCACTTCTGTCTCTTCTCTAATCTCTCATCTCTTTTTCTATATATCAGTTCTTATTTTTCAAGTTTACATATGTGTAAAATGTCTCCTTAATTTTGTCTATGACATTGTAGACAGATACAAATATGTACATGTATATATTTTACAGAAGTCTGCTGTTCTTAAAATACTACCCCCAGGAGTCATACCCAAAGCATGTATAATCCTTCAAAGCTCACTCTGTGAAATATTTTCATAGAAAATTTCCAGAGGGACCCAGCATAAAACTCATGATTTTAAGATTCATTTATAAGTGAAATCTTATACCACGAAGAGTTCAATGTAAATATAAATTCTCATTTATCTCACTATTTGAAAGAAACCACCCCAAAAGATAAGATTTGTATTATGGACAAATTAGTTCAAAAGAAAAAAGATAAATGAGCAAAAATGTGAGATTTCAGTAAAAAAGAGACAGAGAGATTGAGAGAGAGAAAGTGTGTGTGTGTGTGTGTGTGTGTGTGTGTGTGTGTGCAACTGGCCAGACTGCTTTTATGATCTGCTTATAACCAAAAAAAAAAAAAATCCTGTATTTTTAATCACAGAAATATATTTTTTTAATTGGAAATTATGGATAATGCCTAAAGTTCCTCACCTTCAGTATACTTTACTGAATAAATATGTATTTCTCACCAATTATAATTTCTCTAGTGTATTTTAAGTACATCTAAGCTGACATCTCTATTTCAATGTAAACACTAATTTAAGAAAAACACCCTCTTTTTGTTCTTCTAATTTTCTATTTCAGATGGAATAGTAATTTGGCATATACTATTTGTTGGTGATAAAAGTTGACAGCTGTTCTTGAATGACTTTCTCCTTTACTTAGGATATACTGTCTTCAGGCTACTTCCTTTTTCTGATAGTACTCCTGTATATTCCCATCTATATCCGCTTATATGCTGCCTTCTCCAAGAATTCTCCCAAAATAAAACAAAATAATAATAATTATTAACAGCTATAGCTTTCTTTTTGCATTTCTATAATAGACACTGAGCTAATACTCTGCATCTCTTATCTCTTTTAAAACTTTAAGAAATCCTCTTAGGGAGGTATTGTCATCCCATTTGTAGATGAGGAAATTGAGACTCTGCATTCAGGTGTGCCAGATTCCAAAGAGCAGCGTGTTCTTTGTTTGTTTATCTTGTCCTTTACCCATGCATATGTGCAAATGTGTGTGTGCAAATAAATATACAGACGTGTGAATATGTGTGTATATGTGTGCAAATATGTAGGTATGTCTATACACAAAACACAAACATACTCTCCTATGGAATTTTGTTGAAGGTTGAAGCTAGGGTTTTTTGGGTTTTGTTTTTTTTTACATTTGCCTGAAGATTGGATCATAAAGTGAGTAAGGGCAATGATAAAGTTGCATTTATAGTCTTTGCAGAGTCTCTGTAGTGTCTCTGCACTTCCTTCATCAACACAGTACCTGGCACATAGTAGTTACTTAGTAAATTATTACTGATTGAGTAAATAAAACATTCCCTAAATTTGTCTAGAGAACTGTACTGAGTACAGTTACGAATGCCTTGCAGTCTTAACAGCATCTTCACTCGCTAATTCCCTCACAGCTGCTTTTCACTAGGAATAATATTTTCTATTCATTTCATTTCCCCTCCCCCCATATTTTTACATTTGTTTTAAGGAAATTTGATTATTACTAAGAATAATATTTTCTGAAAATGTCAAATTTGATTTTGAGTAGCAAAAATAATGATTGATTAACAATTTTATCATAAATCATCTTTTTTATTAGGGAAAGTAAGAAAGAAGTATCTTTTAGAGAGCTTCTTTTTCAGTTGATACTAATTAGATTTCTTTAAACCAAGTTTAAAGCTCACACTGTTCTGGCTTGGTAGTGCCAAGTGATAATCCAATGTGACATACATTTCCTATAGCAATAACATTTTGGCAGATAAACTCCCCAATGAGAAACAACCATTTCTAGGCTTAGATGAATTTTGTGATAGAACACAAATGTAAAAAAAAAAAAAAATTAACAGAATTAAAAAAATACTCCACCGTATAATGAAGCCCTGTTCCTTGTTTACGGAAAGTGCCTAAATCCATCCATAGAGGGTAAAAACAGTGAGCATGTAATAAACAATACATCATAGATTCCTCATTGTCCTTGGAAGGTGATAGAATCACTGATTATTATTTACACTAAAATTCATTCCTAGAAATCTTGCATCCTTTCCCTTCATTATGCAATGCTGTCTTGGACCTGGGAGTCTAGAAATGTGGAAATTATAACACTTTGACATACCATGTAAATGAGGTATCGCTGTAACATGCTATTTAAATAAAGTTTGGAACAAACATTCAGTAGGGAAGTTTGGAAAACTTATAACGAGATTACCTCCTAACTTTTTTTATAAGAGTATTCTTGTATTTCCCCCCAGCCATCTTTTAATTCCAACAAGAAGGTACAGTGTGCCAATTTAGCTCTCTAGCAGCAAAGCCACACACTGTATTAGTGTGGCAATTAGTCAGGAGCTGAGCCTGTCGTTTGAGCCTCTCCTTCTTTTCTTTATGTAGATAATATCTGACTTGGAGGATCTTTGTCTTTCTGATGAAAATACCTGAATTGGATATTATCAGTCTCAATCAACAAGATACTTCGTATCATCAGTTCTGAAATTGAGGTTAGGATGGGACAAATAAGAATTTTCACATTAGTCTACACACTTCATTTTCTACATGTTACTTTCGTGATTAATTGCAAGATCTGGAGAACTGGATGTCTGTGGAAAGCTTTAGGAGAGATTCAATTAAAAAGTTTCTTTTAAAAATGTAAGCTTATTTTTAAAAGATCATGGTTGTAACAGCATGAATGACTGGCCACTGTAAGGATGCTAGCTGTGGACATGAAAAACACAGACAGAACCAAATGAAACTACCTCATCCTTGGAAATTAAGTCAGTTTCTTTAGAGCTGTATTGTTCTTAGGGGAATTTATTTCTAATGAGTCAGAGATGAAAACTTATTTAGAAATTAATAAGATGTAGGTTACACATGTAATTAAAAATTCAGACTCCCTTATTTTACAATCTCTGCCAGACAGGCTAGATCTCACCCAAAATATGCATTTATTAAAATATGTCTTCATCTTTCTACCATTCAAGAGCAGCTAGCAAAAAGTGTCATAGAGATCTTCTCTAGTGTCCATCTCAGTGTCCAGTTGGTGGCACCCAGAACTCTACATTTCTTACACTTTCTAAACTTTTAGAATTCCAATCACATTCCCCATTCCTTCTCTTCAGTTTTCTCTTCTTACTTCTTTTTCCATACTTTTTACTATAAATGAGTATTTAATATAAAATCTTTCTGTAAAAAAAATTACATAAACTAATGGAATAAATAGAAGTTCCACCAGGCTAAAGACCAGAGAGAGCAAAGAAGTATCCAAAGAAGAATCTGGCAAGGGATGCCCAGACAGTCCCTCCCTCAAGAAAAGCCAATGCATCTCCTCAGAAACTATTTCAGTCACCGTGTGTTCTCTAAATAGCCTTCTAAAGAATTTCCCAAGGAGATTTCTTCCCAGGGCACTTGGGAAAGATTTCTTCCATTAGGGTTTGGGAAGGATTGGATGAAAGAGACCATTAGGTCAGATTTCTAAAGATAGCCTGCCCTATACTTTAGTCCTGACAGGAAAATAAATAAATAAATAAATAAATAAATAAAGCATAATGAAACAGTGGAAAGCTTTCTGAATAACAGTAGGAAGTTTTCAAATTCAAGTCTGGCTGTCCCATTGCCAATACATATTTACATCAGATTATAGAAAGTTAAAAGCTTCTAAATAGCCTGCCTTATTTTAAATGTTTTCACTCCTGAAACTATTTCCCCAAAGAGTGCCCTATCTCTTTTGAAATTATTGACCTTTCTTATTTACATGAATAAAGGAGTAAAAAGCAAATTATTATCATTTTCATGGCTCTTAGGTAGAAATCTAATGTAATCTAATCTTCTTTCAATGTAGAAAGTCACTTGTCAGTTTCATTTGCCCAAGTATTTGAAATTGATGAGCCATTTTGGAGGAAAGCAATATAGAATCTAAGTTTAGTCTCCATTTGTGCTCTTCGCCAGTTTCCAGCAGAGCTGGCTCAGAGAAAGCTGAAGGGCGCTGATTTAAAATCACAGTAGATAGGTTAAGTGGTAGTACTTTCTTAACACAGAGTTCACCAAAAACACATTTTAATTTCTTGTATTTATTATTTACTTAATAAATGTAGACTTAATCAGCCTGGTTGTTTGCTTTATTGGAATGTATTAAAAGTTCACACATATTTAAATGAAATGCTTCACATGGTAATGTCAGCTAAACCTAATTGCTAGCTGTTAATTCTTCAATTTTTACTTTGTTTTTATTATATCTTTGGTCAAAGATATAACATTAGATGTAGCCACTTTTTATTGTTTTGTTTTGGGTGTGTAAGTTCAAAATTTTGAATACTTTTATATTAGGTAATTGCTATTTTCAAATGTAGAAGTATATCCTTGTAACTCTGCTGATTTCTGAATATACATAAACATAGTTACTTCGCAGTGAACACACTTTCCAATGAGAGAGTTTTAAATTAAAGCTTATTCTTTTAGTCTGACAAATGGTCATATTTTTATGTTTCCTGGGGTGAGGGGAAATCGCCTTTTTAATCCACAATATCCACAACAAAGTTTTGGTTCATTTTTGCTTCTCTTTTGTGATAGTTTGCATCTGAAAAGAACGTAATAGAAGGTGATTCCTAGATTTTTAACCATTGATGAGATGTTACAGGCTTAATAAAAGTACTGACAAATTATGTAATAATTTCGAGTAATCTCTTAACATAAAGTTTGTTGATTTTTAAGGAACAAGTCCTGAATACATTCGTTTTTATAATCTCTTGCCTGTGTGTACTTGGAAGCCATTTCATTATACCTTACATTTATTTGATTAAATTCATTTTTATTTTTCAGGAAAATGTCATACTCAAACAATGTTGAATGAATTCTCCCACCTTTCCATTGAGATAGGGGAGCTTACCACTGAAAAGCTCATGTTTTACTCCTTTACTTTTAATAACTCAGAAAATTGTGCTCCCCAGTATTACTTGAAATTGAATGAATATTAAATCATCTCTGGAATTTTTTCTTTTAATAAATTTTAATTAAAGAAATCACTATCATTTCAGCCTCCACTATAAGATAACATTGTAAAAGAAGAGCATATATAATATTAATATGTAGAATATTAATATAGAATATTAATATACTTTTAGAGATCCTAAGTTTTACAAATTCTACCTTAAAATAATCAGATGATAACATAGATTTTAATAGCTGCCATCAGCCTATATTTAGGCAGTTCTTTCTAAGAAAAGATTAGAAATTATAAACCAGAAAATGTTAATTACTACCATGATGCTCTGTCATTAAACCAAATATATGAATAAAAATCATATAATTTTAGTACTAGTTCTTCACAGTAAAAAAATAAATTGAAGTAACTGATTTTCAAAGAAATGTAATCAACTGAATATCTATTAGACTAACTGGAAAAATTTGTACAATAAATATTATAAGCAAAGAGTTAAAATCCAGTGATACAAAGATGTCATTGATTAATATACTATCTGGAAAAGCAAATAGATAATTTGAAGAAAAGAATCACACATACTAATAGTAAGTGCACGTGTGTGAACACATAAAAGTACAAAAACATAAGCAAGAATATGCAGAACAGAAGTACTCCTTAGGAAGAGGACAGTGGGAGTAAGAATAGAAGATGTTTCAAACATATTTATGCCATTCTTTTTCAAAAATAAATAACTAGATGAAGCTAATATTGTAAAACTGCTAACATTTATCAAATTTTGTCAGTGGATTCAGGAAGACTTCTTATTTTCTGTACCTTTCTTATATTTCATATAACTTCAAATTTGAAAATCATCAGAGAATTTACAAAAGAAATAATTAAAATGACCAGTAATAAATAAAGTAAGCATTTATGAGTCTTTCAACCTTACAAATCATCAAAAGACTCAAAGGAATGACAGAAATAGGCAAAAGCTTATCAGAGATTTTAAAATGTAGTGTACTCAATGTTAGCATGGGTAGGATGACAAAGACAATGCTGTGGGAGTGTAAATTGGTGTAACCTTTCTGAAAATCCATTTGGCAGTAGGTATAAAGAGCATGAAAATGTTCAGCTCATTTTGATCCAGTAATTCCATTTCTGGGAATCTAGCCTAAAGACAAATGTGAAAAAAGACATAGGTACAAATATGATGATTATTTATTTATCCATTTAAAGAACATTTATAGACCCCCTACTATGTGTCCAACACTGTATTTACCACGTGGTCTGTATCAGGCACCAAGATGGACAGGTCTCCACAGAGTTTTTCCCTTGAAGTATTTTTCTAATAACAAGAAATTGAATACAACTTAATTATGCAACAACAAAGGGTCCTAATTAAGGAACTGGCACTGCTGTCCTAGCTGTATTTCAGAACTCTTATGGACTGGTGACTACTCCTTACCTCTCACTCTGTTTTTGATTGGGAATGTCCATGGGCGTTTTCCTGATACCACACATACCCCAAGTCCATGATCTTCATACTGTGAGGAGAGCCAAGCTAGCTATACAGGGAGGCTGAAGTGAGAAGAGAGTTGCCAGCAAGCCCCCAGCTGTGTCAGGCATCCCAGCCCAAGTGCTAGTGCCTGCAAGAACAACATGGAGAACAACCAAGGAATCCTAGTGACAGCAAAACCGAGGCCCCAGGCAAACCATCCCAGCCGTCTCCAGCTGTTTGAGCCACCACAGCTGAGCCAGAGCTCATGTAGAAAAGATAAGCCATCTTTGCTATTACCTTGCCTGAATTCATGACCCACCAAACTATAAACAAAAGAAAATATTTTTTCCCCACTGAGTTTTGGGATGGATTAAACATATAATGGAAATAAACAATATATAATTGAAACAAATATGTATTAATTTTATAACCCGTACAAATAAATAAAACGTAGATTGTGAATGTCTTTTTTCCCATTGGCTAATTTGGCAATTTGAAATTTGAAACTTAGAGGAGTTCATATTAATGTTATGAATCAAAGGGTGTCAGTCCATCTGTAATTCAAATATTACCTCCCTGTAAGCATTTCTAGGTGGCTGGAAATTACCTTCCCCCTTGTCTTTTTTCCCTTAACTCTTAATTATCTAGACCATCCATGTGGCATTCCCTGTAAACTGCCTTGTGATTATGGTTATAAAATGTTTCATATTACATTACAAAGGTTAAGGTACTAGGCAATGTATTTCAGAAGATAGAAAGACATAGATATTGCTCTGGCTCTCAGAGAACCCCAAGTCTTATAAGCAACTCAGACGACTTATATAAGTAAATATATAACTGTTATACAAGAGTGACAAAACTTTATTCCATAAGGACATTCAGAGCATTACAGGGAAATAGGAAAGAGCCTGTTTGCTAGAGGACATATAAAAGTATATATGTAGGAGACAGAGCTAAGATAAAACTGTGATTATAGGGGTGTCAGGCCCAAAGTAGACTCTAAAGTTCTCAAGAGCCAGGTACACCATGATTTTCGTGAATTCATCAAGCACCTGTCAAATAGTTTTGAAAATTACAGAAGCTCAAAATATTTGTTATTGGGTGGATTTCCAATTTCTGTATACTACAATGCTGGGAAAGGATCACTTGATTATCTTGTGTTCTAGGATAATAACGTGACAATTTGTTTTTTTTTCCTATCAATTTCTGTGGGATGCAGAGAAGCTTGCACATAAAGTACTGTGACAGTTTTAGATAAAGAATCTCTAAAAGTATAAATTATTAAGTGAAAAAGAGGACAAAATTCACTAATATTTCTCAGCAGCAATGATTTTGCCATGTACCTAGAATAACAAGGGCCAACAGCTTCAGTAAGAAAGTCCATGAGGTTTGTTCAAGATATTTTGACAGGCTGTACATTGTCCCATGATGTTATAAACTGTAATGTTTGTAACCATCAGCATATGACCTGACTGAGGTAAATGAGAACAGGAGAGAGGGAGAGAAAGAAAATCTAATTCAGAACAGAGCTGTAAAAACAAAAGATTAGAATAAGGTCCTTTATGTCACTGAGATAAGTTGTTACACCCTTTTATGTTGTACATCATGGACTTCTAACACATTCACAACTTGTATGTGTCATATGGGCATGAGCTATTTCTCATCCTCCCACTCATACTTCCTTCCTAATAGCAAGTTGTTCCAAAATATCTTGTCAGCAAGCCTTTGCTGCTGCTTGAAGACAAACTTGATTCTGAAACCCTTTGCTCTTTGCAAAAGAAAGAAAAATAATCTCGTTTTATTTCCAGTGTTAGAATATAAATCAGTATCACAGATAATTTCAGCATTTTATGAGTGTTTAACTTAAATAGATATAAAACACAATACCTATTCTTTATAAGATTTAAACTGTAAAATGGATTCTGCATAGATATAAAACATTCCTCAAATTCGTTTCCTTGATTTTCTTAAAATTCTTTTTTCATACTATCTTTTTCCCAGTTAAACAAAACCATTAGGAATTATGACTTGTTCAATACATTTCAGAGGAAAATCTCAATTAATGTGGTTAATATAACCATAGTTGTTTAAAGCATAAATTGGTTTAAAAAAAATTCACCAACCCCAGCTCAAACCCTCTTGAAAATTGCAAAAGGCTTGTGAGAAAACTTCCACCCAGAAACTGAACATGGCTTAATCTGGCTACTGCTTAGGCCTCAGAGAAATTCATAACCCCACCCTCAAACTTCTGCTTCTGCAGTGGACAAAATGTCTCAGCCAAGTCAGCCCTCATTGCCTACAGTTCAGTGTTTGACCCTAGTGTCTAGTTCACATATGTTACCAAGGAATAAATGGTGGAATCAATAAACCACCACACGCTGACTGATTCCCACACTCTACAGTTGCAATACTGGAGCTGGAATTTCCAATGCAAGGACATCAGCTAGCTGGGAATAGAACGTTCTGTTGTGGTTTTCATACAACATCTCTAGCCCACAAACAAATGGTAGTCAAGGGACAGAAAAATTCATTCACTCGTGTATGCACGCACATTCATTCTTCTCAATACACTTACTTATTTACTTTTATGTTGGTGAATCAAAAACAAGTCAACAGAAATGGTGTGATAGAAGGTGAAGACCAATTGTGCAATCTGAAGAGATGGTGGTTAGTGTACAAGCTGTAATACTGGAAAGGGTGAGAGTGTCCTTTGAGGCAAGAAGGATGGCAATCTGGATGAGTTAAAAATAAATTCTAACAAGGAGAGAATGAAAGTTGAAGGAGCTCACTGCAGCTAACTCTGATCTCAAACAAGAAGTGATTCTGACTGTAGAGCAAAGGGAAGACAGAGTATGGCTTTGAGGCACGAGCATGTTAGGAAACTGGAGAAAACACTGAATGGCAGTGTGACACAGATTCACACAAAGTTAAACCAGAGGTTTTGTGAGCTACAGGTGGCTCTGAAGGAGGTTAGGAAATATAGGCATAGAGGATGCACAGTTAATTTTAGATTCACAATTTCTTGCGAGCAATGCTTAGGAGCTTGAAGGTCAAGTTGGAGAAAATGGTCAGTGGAATTTCATTCAAGTCCAGGAAAATAGAAAAGCTGACATGATAGAAGATAGTATTTTGGAAGTACAGAGGATTGAGGAGACCATTTTAAGATTATGGGTATTTCATAATCAGAAAAAAACCAATAAGCTTTCATAGTTTTGCCTTAGTAAGTATTGAGTTCAACTTTTTTTTTCAGGTGTTTATCCCATCACTGGGTCTCAGGTTCTCCCTGATGTTAACTCCAACAAATCCCTAAGACTCAAGCTAACCCTGACAGTCAGTCATCCCATCTTTGATCTCCACCTTGTCTCTGAGGTCAATTCTTAGGCCTCTGTCCCATTCCTGACATATGACAGATCCCACTCTTAAGTGACCACTATCTAAACCTGGATCTCACCTCAAGGAGAAAGTAAATGTTAGGGACAGAGTGAACTCCAGGGTTAGAAGGTGGCAATGAATGTTGGGAATGAGATAACAGAGATGAAGTAATCCATTAGGATGGGTAACAAAAAGGTTGTGGGTTATCTACAGCATACACTGGTTTTTATAATAACAATCCTATTCATACTGTAAATTCAGTTTATTTTAGAAAAGAGGAACACATATGGACATTGAAATATTTACATATTAAAGTAGTCAAGTAAATATATCATGAATCTCTGGTAACCTAGCAAGTTATTCACATCATTATGCAATGATTGGCTATTTTTTGGGTCTTGGATGCACAGGTGGCCAGTTAAACCATAACGCAAATGAGGAACAGAGGAGACTCTCAGAAATGGTTTGGAATGATGGTATAAAATTGTCAGTGGGAAGAGAGGTGTGCACTGCCTTCTCTTCTTTCCCTAAAAGTTGTTTAGTGAAATGTCATGAAGAATATAATAAAATCAAAGGTAGAGCCAAGTTCCTGTAAATGCAAAAATAATGGAAAAGTCTTTGATGGTGCAGAAAAATGAATTCGTTGAGATCAGAGGAAAAGATGAGAATAAAGGGGCAAAGCTGAAGTGTGTCTAAGGAATAAGGCATGAGATAGATAGGAATCAGCATATCAGAGGGTAAAGCAGAGAGTATTTGGCTTGGACCGCCGGTGATGCCGGAGTAAGGAGCTGACAGATACTGGAGTCAGGGAATAAACTAGAAGGCTGTAGTAAACAGGAAACAGGCTATGTAGGCTTTGCTGTTGGCAGAATTTGACGTTTTTGAAACCACAGAGGCCTGACTGGGGCCTGGGATGTTGGTGTGATCTTGTAAAGTTGCTTCCTCTGCTTGGTTCTGTTGCTGATAACAGCTTCACGTTGGGAGAGCGGTTGTTGGAGGACTGCCCCTCAGCACACGTGCCTTCTATGTGCTGGGCTCGGCAGTGAACACAGGACCTTAGGTGCAAGAAAGCCTAGGCCTCCTTGCTCCAGGAATTATGTTGAAGTGACTAAGCTATGTGAAGTTAAATAAATTGGCAGTTGATTAGTGAAGTGAAGATTTGCAAACTAAAGCATTATATCAAGTTGTAGAAATCAGGGCCTGAAATAGTCCAACAGTATTGCATAACTGCTGACTCAGGAGGGCCTCAACTATTTCCTTCCACTAAATAGAAAAAGCAGCATCTACTTTTCATCCGTAAACCAAAACATGCGTTGCAGGAATGCCCCTCATACTGATCGTTCTCCTCTTCCTTAGTTGTAGAACATCACATTATGGTATAAAGAGTGCTAGATAAGACGGTAGGATTCTTCATGCCCTTAAGTTACTAAATTATCTGATCTTTCCATGTCACCATGACATCATCAGTTATGTTATGTGGACAAATAACTCTTTGGGGGCCAACATGATGAGATCTGCATGTTAGAGAGATGATTTTGACACGAGAATGGAGGGTGGATTGGTAAGGGCTTGTGGCAAAAACACACCGGAAATCAGGAAACTATTGTCAAAAATCTAGTGAGAACTCATGATTTAAAAGAAGACAGAATATGTTTAGCAGGATTAAAATCTGATGACTGATTGGATTAGGGAAGGGATAAAGTGGAAGATAACTAGGAGGAAAGCAGGATCTCTGGTTTGGGTGGAGGTGCCCTTTCTTAGAGAGGGAACATAAGAAGGTAAGCACGTGTGAGAGGAAAGAAGCCGAATTAACTTTTGGGCATGCTGATTTTGGATATTTACTTTAAGACATGTTGGAGACATCCAAAAGGCATAAAGATAAACAGTTCTGAAGATAAAATATGTATGTGTGTGTGTGTGTGTGTGTGTGTGTGTATATTCATTCAGACTGTACATAGTTGGTGAGAGCATTACCCAGAAAACAGACTTCTGAGGCCCAGATAACATATTTCAGTTTTAATATGTTTGAAACTTTAAGCTATAGTTGAACAAGGACCAGTAGACTAAGAACTATCTTTGTGTAAAACCTCATTTGAAAAATAACTTATTGTATGCAAACAACTGGCATTTAATGGATTGGGGTTCATTTCCTCACAGTCCTTTGTGCATTTACATGTTTACTTACCAGAGAAAGAGGAGCAATGTATCCCTGTTTGTATGTGTGTGTGTGCTTGTGCACCTGTGAAAGTGTGCAGTCAGAAGTATTGTGTGTATATACATGTGTGTATACATAAAATTCCTGTGAAACACATATGAAGAAATTAAAAAGTTCTTTTCTTAAGGGCTAAGAGGAACACTAGTTTTTGGAGGATGAGGAAGGAAATGTTTGTTATGTGGGTATGACTACTTTGCTTATAGTTCTGCTTCTTGTGGGGGTAAAGTTGAAGTCACCCAAAGAATCCCAATTTAATAATATAAAGGCTAGAAAGCATGCTTCAGCAGGGAAAGACCTCAACAACAAATAACTTAAACAATTCAGTTGTAAATTCTAGTTCATATGTATGTAGTGTGTGTGTGGGCACAAACCTATACATACTACACACACACATACACAATTTTTTAGCTTGTAGGAGGAAAAACAATTTTTAAGAGTATGATGATTCTAGTTAAAAACTTAAAGAACTATAAACCGAAAACTAAAATAAATTAATTACAGTTAAATAATCAAGTGAAAATCTGTACGTTTCTGCCATACTAAAATTTGAAAATTTTGATTAATTTTGCATAAGCTTAATGTGTTAATTTTTGATAAACTGGATCACATTATTGGAAACATGAAAAACTTACTTATTTCTTCTTCTCTGTATTTTATCTATGGTTTTTATATATTCTTGACATTTACACTAATCTCATGTTTTTACAGAAGCACAGTTCTGTCATCCTTTTCATTAGCCCAGACCACTTATTGAATTTTGTGCTTGAAGTTGCCTAAAAACTATTCAGAATTCCTCTGTAAAGAAATAGACTTTTCTAATGCCAGCAAGTTGACTATTTAAATGGTTGAAGAGTATTAGGGGTCCAATAAATGACACTCATTTTTGTCCCATCCTTGGGTTTGTAACAAATCAAGAATTGACGAGTGGAGTTCAAAATATTAATTTTACTACTGACAAAGTTTATCAGAGAGAATGATTTTTGATCTGTGATCAAGTGAGTTAGCTAAATTAGTCAGATTTGGTTGGATAAGAACAGATTCCCCGACAGGGATACAGCTGCTCCCAGGAGCTTAACCCGTGTAGAGAGCAGAGAAGAATGCAGGCATCAGGCAGACAGTCTGGCTCTGAAAAAGGCCACCATGGCCTGAGTCAAGTACATTTAACTTTTTCTCCCAGACTTATCTCTCAGTAAGTGACTCCACTTTCAACGAAGAGGAAGAAAAAGAGAAAAGAGAGAAATTAAAAGTATCCTTTTCATACTTTTCTGGGGAAGTGGAGCAGAAATTTGCTTTCCTCTTTGAATATATGGGCAGTGTAAAATCCATCCCTACTTTACAGGTAATAACTAACAAGGACACTTCCATCACTTTCAGTGTATGCAAAGCCCCTTGTACGAAGCCAGATGACAGAAATCAGTATAATGTTATGAAGAATGGGGTCAATTCTATAGTTACAAAAATGTTCAATTTCAGTTTTTTTTAATTTTCATTGCTTGAGCTAGTTTAAGGAAATCAGTGATTCTCACCTTGTCTAAGAGAACAGAAGTATCTTTATGTATCTATTTGTAGTTCTTATTTAAACTTTATAATCCTAGTAAGTATTTTAATGGACATATTCAGTTTATCAAATTGCATTTTTCACATATATATAACATTTAATAGACTTACATAATGTTCTACTTTTAATCTATCTGCCCTTGCTTTAATTCTGTTTTAATTCTGTTCTTCTGTTTTAGAGAGTCACTACAATTAACCTTAAATGCATTTTTGTTGAGTTATAGTTGACATATAATATTCTATTAGTTTTAGATATACAACATAGTAACTTGATATATGTATATATATAAAATGAAGTGATTACCACAATAAGTTAACATCCATCACCACGGTTACAATTTTGTCTTCTTGTGTTGGAGACTTCTAAGATTTACTCTCTTAGCTGTATATTATATTATTACGATTTCTATATCTTATAAACATAAGTTTGTAACTTTTGAACACCTTCACCCACTTGCCTACCACCTCACCTCTTGCCTCTGGCAATCACCAATCTGATCTCTATTTCTGAGTTTGATTTTTTTTTTCAGATTCTACATATAATGATATGTAGAAGATGTAGGAGATGATACAGGATTTGTTTTTTTGTGTAATTTATTTCACTTAGCATAATGCCCCTGAGATCCATCCATGTCACAAATGGCAGGATTTCCTCCTTTTTATGACCATATAATCTTCCATTGTAAGGCATACCTGTCAGCTTTTGGACTGCTGAGTGAGTCTATTTCTCCAACAGCATTTGCTCATTTCATTTCTCTGTGTCACATTTCAGTAATTCTTGAAATATTTCAAACCCTCCCCCAGGAAAAATATCATGACTTGCTGAAGGCTCAGATGATGGTTTGCATTTTTTAGCAATAAAGTATTTCTTAACCAAAGTATGTACTTTTTTAGACATAATGCTATCACATACTTAACAGACTACAGTATAGTGTAAACATAACTTTTATATGTACTAGGAAACAGAAAAATGTGTGTGACTCTCTTTATTGTGTTATTTGCTTTATTGCAGTGGTCTGGAACAGAACCTACAATATCTTGGAGGTAGGGTAGTACTATATATGCACCATGTTTTCTTTTTATCCATTCAACCACTGAAGGACACTTAGGTTGTTACCATGTCTTAACTACTGCAATAATGCTGCGATAAACATGGGAGTGCAGGTATCTTTTCAAGTCAGTGACTTTATTTTCTTCAGTTAAATATTCAGAAGTGGAATTGCCGGGTCCTATGGTAACTCTATTTTGTTTTTTGAGGAAACCCCATGCTACTTTCCATAGTGGTTCCACCAATTTACATTTCCACCAACAATGTACAGGGTTCCTTTTTCTCCAAATTCTTTCCAACACTTACTTATTGTCTTTTTGATAATACCATTTTACCGGCTGTGAAGCAACACCTCATTATGGTTTTGATTTACATTTCTCTGATGATTAGTGACACTGAGTACTTTTTCAGGTACTTGTTAGCCATTTGTATGTTTTCTTTGGGAAAATGCCAATTCAGATCCCCAGTTCATGGTTTTTCTTTTTTCCTGTTGAGTTGTATGAGTTTTTACATATTTTGGATAGTAATCCCTTATCAGATATATGAGTTGCAAATATTTTCTCCCTTTTGGTAGGTTGCCTTTTCATTTTGTTGATGGTTTTCTTTTCCATGCAGAAGCCTTTGAGTATGACATAGTCCCACTTGCTTTTGTTTGCATTTGTTGCCTTTGCTTTGGTGTCAAATCCAAAAAAATTAATTGCCAAGACTGATGTTAAGGAGTTATGTTTTCTTCTAGGAGTTTTATGGTTTCAGGTCTTACATTTAAGTATTTAAAGCATTTTGAATTGATTTTTGTGTATGGTGTAGGCAGTCCAGTGTCATTCTTTGGCATGTGACTGTCCAGTTTTCCCAACATCATTTATTGAAGAGACTATCCTTTCCCCAATGTATATTTTTGGCTCTTTTTTCAAACACATTCTTTATAAGGTCTTTATTTAAGAGAACTGACACTCTGATTAATGGTCACTAGAAGGACGATTTCTTTCTTTGCTTGCAGGAGTTAAAGATAGAGGTGTGTTAAGGGAGGACTATTTGAGACAGAGACATATCAAAAGAGTTTGGGTAGAAAGAGAATTAGCTATGAAGTAGATGACTTAAAACTCTTATAAATAATCTATATACTTAGAGATACCTGAAAATAAGCAATGTAATCATGTCTACCTCAGGTTCTAAGGATTTTGATTTACTCTAATTAGTAAGTGAGAGGTAGAAGTTGTATTATACAAAACGTTAAACAGGTCATTCTTCCTGTTAATGTCACTGGATTTAATGTTATTACTATTACATGGAACTTGAAACTCTACCCCAGAGGAAAGAAAAATGCCATGAAAAACAGGTTTGTGATTTAATCACATAATTAACATATAAATTTATGATGCTAAAAAGGTAATATTGTTATGGATCAGTGCATTGGCCATATTAACATTTTTATTTAAATTAAAATTTTTCATAAGATTGCTTTAGCTTTTTATCACTACAATTAATATAGAAACTTAGAAGAAATGAGTAATGATCACTCATGCCTTTGGACTTCATGAAAGTGGAGATAACATTTAATCAGTTTGTTCACCAATGTATTCTTTATGATAAACACACAGTAAGAGGGCAGTAGTTTTGTTGAATATGTGAATAAAGTAACAAACTGGTGACAGCTGAAAATATAAAAAATGTCAGTCTCAGTCTTCTTGGAAGGCTTTGTTAGTTTATAATGGGGCTGAAAATTACTGTCCTTTTTAAGAAGAAAGGAAATATACAGGTCTCCTTCATAACTACATTATGTCTAAAGAGGCCAGATTTTTACAGAGCATTTTGAAAGTATGTTTTTCCCTAAATAGAATAAATTTGGCTTTAACATAGGAAATGGTGTCTTAGAAAGTTCTCTTACTCTTTATTCCTAGAGGATATTCTAAATAGATTAAGGAGTGTAGTGATAACCTGTATTAAGCATGGAATAATGGACCGTTGACCTACTCTTGTGGCAAACAGAGAAATTTTCATTTGTACTGTAAATAATCTGTCTAACTAGCAATGAACAACAGGAGAAAGAAAAAAAAAAAAAACCAAAACACAAGAAAAGGCAATACTGACTTCTCTAGGCTCTGAGTTTAGGAACAGATAGAATGATTATTTAATATAAATTGGGAGATTTCCTACCTTTTAAGACAGAAAAGGTGTTGGAAGTATAGCTGTAATGACCTTGGGGGTAATTTGTAATTTGAAACAATTCAGAAAATGGGACAAATTATGTAAGAAAATAGCGAGAAATGAGATTCATACCTTAGTTTTTCTACATTTGAACCATGCAATTTATGAACTGACTCAGTCTCTCTGTACTTAGTTACATCAGTTATAAAATGAGGGTGAGAACAGTACTATTTTGTAAGGGTTATTGTAAGGATTAAGACCAAATAAGGGACTAGCACAATGCCTGGCATATGGTAGGTGCCAAAGAAGTATCAGCACTTCGTTTTGTTCCCTCAGAAACATGGGGAAATTTTGAAGAAAACCAGCTTACTCTCCTGCTGGGAAAGCACTTAAAGGAACATGAAGCTAAGCAATCTTAAGATTAAGTTTTTAGTTTAAACAGAAATGTTCATAAGGCTATGCATTGATCCATAACAATAATGCCCTTTTAGCATCTACTCAGTAGTGTCTAGAAAAACTGAGAGACACAGAATTTCCCACAGACCTACCTAATTTTCTCAGTTAGCCAATCCTCACAATAAGGGTTTGACTGGTGTGAGTAGTATAGGAAAATCCATCACTGAAGATCTCTGTCAAGAGATTCTCTAGGCATAGGGCCAAGTCTTTGTTCCAGCAAGCTCTCCAGGTGATCACTACGTACACTAAGGCTTGAGATGCACTGATCTCTAGAATAATTTTCCTGAGCCTTGAAGTAGCCCATTACTTTTTTTAAGGACAGAGAAACTACTTAGTGAGCGTCCCCACTGGAAAGGCAGCATACTCTTCTCACTTCTTTCCTTACGGGACAATATTCATATGGTATAATTATAAATAACAAACAACTGCGGGGAAAGGTCGTTTTCAGTGCTTGAACCGTGAAGAGGCTCATCCTACCTTTTTTCTTTTCTTCCCAGGGCAGTCCCCTTGCGCAGTTGTCAGGGAAGGTTTAGAGAGAACTGAGGTGAATCCCAAAGTGGATTCAAACCATAAGCCAGAGACATGGACTAGGCTGGGTTTAAATCAAAATGAACTAGAGCTAAAGACAGTTGTTGAGATTGATGAGGGCTGAGGATTCTTGCCTTGTCTTCATTTCCAGCAAGAAGGTACCTTTCTCTTATAATTGATGGATAGGCTTCATGACTTGGAGACTTCGTTCTGTTTTTCTAAACTGTTGGTTTAGCTGTTACTATTTTACCAATTTCCAGATCCATTCTCATGCCATTAATAATGCCAGAGAGCAGCTGTGTAGAAGCTGAGGCTGTCTCCTGACTTTACCAGCCTTTGAGGTCACCAAGTATAAGTAGTTCAAAGGGATTCTGCTCCCTTCAAGATCTATTTCCCCCACCTGTTTCACTGTTAGGGCCATTTTCAACTTCATTTGCTAATATAAACCTTTTACATTCATTTCTAAGATTGTTCCTGCTTCTGTTTTTCCAATGAATACTGCCATTCTCCTTTCTTTCCATTATTCATCTAACTTAACTTCTCTGATTTAAATTTCTTTCCAGGATCACATCTCTTAATTTGTATGTGAATCTCATCTAATGGTTCAAACAATGAGCTGCTCCTGCCTTGTAAGGATCAGCCCTGGAGGCTTCCTCTTGAGTAACATCAGCTCCTTCTCCAGCTATTCAGGTGTATTTCAGACTCTAGATAAGTTCTCCATTGTTGTTATTTTAAGGTTTCCCCATTTTGTCCCTTATGAGGGAAGAAATAAAATAGAAAAAGCCAGGAGCAATAAGAACATACAAGAACAAACAAGTAAGTAACTTTGATGGTGCATCAAATATGGCACCAGTGCCCTGATCTGGTGTTCATGAGTTTTATATCAATTATGACATTTTGGTGTTCTCAATCAAAGAAGTGGCTAAGATCACAGTTACTATGGAGACCTCAGAAAGAAAGGCTGACCTTCAGTGAGTTCTTTATAGCATCAATGAAAGACACATGAAAAAGAAAGGCATTTAATAGGCCCAATATTTCATTCAAACAATTTTTTAACTAAGGTTTTATGAAGTCCAAGTTTATAGATTTTTTTGTGCCTGATATGAATAGTTCCTTATTAAGTACAATTTAATATTAAATAATTCCTAATATTATCAAATACTTTTGTTTGTCTATGTACTTTTCCATCCCTTCCAAGGTTTTCTTATTTAGTTGTAAATCTGAATTAATTTATGAAAGTGATCAATCAGTGTCACAGCTACAGAAAAAGTGAGTTACTCCTGCTTATCTAACCCTCCATATTGTTACGGAAACGACAGGCCAGTCAAGAAACAAGCACCACTCGGAGGGTTGGAGTACTCAGATGTATTACTCCCGCAGGCTCAGAGGGGCTTCTGCTCCGAAGCTCTGAGCACCTCCAAGACGTGCGCATGAGGTTTTATAGGGTAAAGTACAAGCTTGGGGTATTCGGCCAATAGGCATGGAACAGCTTTAGCAGCATTATCATCACAAAAGTGGAGGTGGGGGGGCAGCAAACCAACATTCCAAAGCCAGATATGTATCTTTGAAAATCCAGCTGGCTAGCAAAAAACATAAACAGCAAATCAACACTAATTAACTTAGATTTGCAAGTTAGTCCAGCAGAACTCAGATCAGTATTCCAATACTTAGACTTGTGAGTTATCTTGTTAGACCAGCCCAGCTTTTCCTTCACAATATTTGGACTTTATAGCATTTTAAATTGGGAGAAATGTTACATTGTAAGTTGGGTTTTAACCAGGAGTGCACCGCCTTTGGCTGTTGGCTCTTATAACTATTAATGCATATCTTAGAAGAGAGATGCCTTAGTTAGGCGCAGAAACTCAAAATGATCAAATTAACATCTCAGAGAATAAGTGATACAAACTGCAAGCAAAGTTCTAGCATGCTTCCTTTATCCATCCAGAAACTGAGGCTTCTGACTCAATCACCTTACTTAAGTGAAGGCTTCTTACTTTTATATACACATTTTTGAGGGGAGAGAGAGGGTTCCTCCTAACCACTAAACTTTCAGGAAAATTGTCCCTATAAAAATATACCTAACATATTTTCTCTTTTCCCCAACTTCTACATAGATCTTGATGAACATATAACATGCACACATGTGCACACACAATATTATATTTGTTTTCTACTGATGCGTAACAAATTACCACAGACTTAGCACCTTAAACACGTATTTATCATCTCACAGTTTCTGTGGGACAGGCTTAGCTTGCTCTTCTGCTCTGGGTCTCATATGACTTCAGTCAAGATGTCAACAGGGCTGGGTTCTCATCTGGAAGGTTGTCTTGGGAGGAATCCACTTCCAAACTCACTGAGGTTTGGGCAGAATTCACTTCCTTGTGACTGTATGACTGAGGCCTGCCACTCCTACAGGCTGTCTCTACTTCCTGGCCACTGGGCCTCTCCATAGGTGGTTCACAGCATGGCTGCCTCTTTAAGACAAGCAGAAGAGTGAGTGTGGAGCATTTTGAAATTCTCTAGGCTCTGATCTTCATAAACTTATTGAGAGATTACTACTTGCCAGAAGGCCATATCAAGGAGAGAAAATTTTATTTGGGGTTTTCTTGCAGCCACCCTGAAACCAGGAATTGTAGAAACTCTTGCACTGTGGTACATCTCTCTGCATCATTTGCCTATGTATTCTGGGATTCAAAGAAGGACTTGCATAATTTATTGCACATAAGTTTCAGTTCAGGAACTTACATTTATTAATCCTTTACTTCCTGAGACAAGAGCTCCTCTCCCAACTTGTAACATCTGTAAATGGTACACCAGCTCCCCTCAGTTCTCCTCTGCTGCTCAACCTCCACACCCATCCCCTGGAATTTCATCCCTTCAGGATCTCAGAGACAATCTACATGCCACTGATTTCTAGAACTGTCTAAAGCCCAGAGTCCTCTTCCCATATCCTATATCCCTTAATCCTATATCACAATTGACTCCCCCAGTTTTTACTAAGGTGTACTGCAGCTGTCTGAACCTGAACAGTCTGAAACTTACTCATCACCATTGTCCCCACTCCCTTGCTCTCACCCGTCCTCACCTCGTCCTCTTCTTCCTCTCATTAAATAAGCAGCGTCACTCACTCGGTGGCTCAGTTCACCAATGCAGGACTCCGTTGCTCTTTCTGGTCCTCACCATTTACAAATTAACAAATACTGACAATTTAACTTCCCAGAATCTAGAATTAACATCCATGAACCCACTAAGAAATCTCAAGTTAAGAAATGAGTTACTATTACTTTCTGTTGAATTTCACTTTGAATTTGTCTGTAGAACATCTCACTTCCTCCTCATTCCCCCAGAGTTAAATACTATTCTAAATTTTGTAATAATCATTCATGTCCTTTGTTACTTGTATCACCCAACAGGATAATGATTAGATTTGTCTGGTTTTAAACTCTATAAAAATGATATTATAACATATGCTTTTTTCAACAACCTCCTGTTTCATTCATCATTATTCCTTGAGATTTATCCATATCGTTGCATGTAGGGATAGTTAACTTAGAATTTGTATAGTGTATATTTAATAAATATATATTTATATATTTTGCCTAACAATGGTCATTTGTGTTTTAATTTTTCTTCTACTCTTACAATGCTTCTGTGAAATTATTATATATATCCTCAGTTCACATGACATGAACAAGAATCTTTATTAACGTCTATATCTAGAAGTAGAATTACTGGATTGTAATATATGCAAATTTCCAAGTTCAATAGTTAATACCAAATTATTTTCCAGTGGCTAGACAGTAATTTAAACTCCCTCTTGCAGTGCTTTAAGAGTTCCTGTTGCTCTGTATCCTAACCAGCACTTAATTCTTAAAGACATTTATTTTTGTCAATGTGGTGGGTGCAAAATAGTATTTCTGTGGTTTAATTTTTATTTTTCTAAAATTTAATGTAGGTGGATGTATTTTTATTTATTTTTGGCCATTTATTTTCTCTTCTGTGAAATTTATTTGTATGTATTTTTGCCCTTTTACCTATTAGATTGTTCACCATTCCTTAGTGATTTTTATAGTGAAATTCTTTATAGTGTATGTGGATGACATTATTTTTCAATTATAGGTGTGCAAATGTTATTCTCTAGTAGTTTTTTTATATTTATTTGTAATCAACAGAAAAGCTTTTCCTTTCTTCAATCAACAGAAGTTCTTAATTTTAATGTAAATTATGATTTTTTTTAACATCTGGTAATTAACTTTTTTTTTGAAGTAGTCAGTTAGTGTGTCAATTTCTGGTGTACAGCACAGTGTCCTAGTCGTGCATATACATACATATATTCGTTTTCATATTCTTTTTCATTAAAGATTATTACAAGATATTGGACATAGTTCCCTGTGCTATACAGAAGAAATTTTTTAAAAATCTATTTTTATATATAGTGGCTAACATTTTCAAATTTCAAACTCCCAAATTTATCTCTTCCCATGCCCTTACCCTGGTAACCATAAGATTGTTTACTATGTCTGTGTGTGGGTCTGTTTCTGTTTTGTAGTTGAGTTCATAGAATCCTTTTTGTTTTTTTTTAGATTCCACATATGAGTGATATCATATGGTATTTTTCTTTCCCTTTCTGACTTACTTCATTTAGAAAGATGATCTCTAGGTCCATCCATGTTGCTGCAAATGGTATTATTTTATTCTTTTTATGGCTGAGTAGTATTCCATTGTATAAATAAAACACAGCTTTATCCAGTCATCTGTCGATGGACATTTAGGTTGCTTCCATGTCTTGGCTATTATAAATAGTGCTGCTGTGAACACTGAGGTGAATGTATCTTTTCGAATTAAGAGTTTCCTCCAGATATATGCCCAGGAGTGGGATTCCTGTATCATACGGTAATTCTATTTTTAGTTTTTTGAGGAATCTCCGTACTGTTTTCCATCATTGCTGCACCAAATTACATTGCCACCAACAGTGTAGGAGGGTTCCCTTTTCTCCACACCCTCTCCAGCATTTATCATTTGTGGACTTTTGAATGATGGCCATTCTGATTGGTGTGAGGTGATACCTCATTGTAGTTTTGATTTGCATTTCTCTGATCATTAGCGATACTGAGCATTTTTTCATGTGCCTTATTGGCCAGTTGTATGTCTTCTCTGGAGAATTGCTCGTTTAGGTCTTTGGCCCATTTTTGGATTAGGTTGTTTTGTTTATATTTAAAGACCCAAATAATTCACTCTTAGCTCAGAGGTTTTTAGTTAATTAACTAGTACTAAGGAGTATGTGATGGTTAATTTTATGTATCATCTTGACTGGACTAAGATATCCAGATAGTTGGAAAAGTGTTATTTCGGAGTTTGTCTATGACGGTCACTCTGGAAAAGATTAGTATTTGAATCCATAGATAGAGTAAAGAAGATTGTCTTCACCAATGCTGGTGGACATAATCCAGTCTACTGAGGGCATGAACAGAACCAAAAGGTGGAGGAAGGGCAAATGATGGCCATTTTGACTGGTGCGAGGTGATACCTCATTTTAGTTTTGATTTGTATTTCTCTGATAATTAGCAATATTGAGCATCTTTTCATGTGTCTATTGGCCATTCATATGTCTTCACTGGAGAATTGCTTGTTAGGTCTTCTGTCCATTTTTGGATTGGGTTGTTTGGGTTTTGTTGTTGTTGTTGTTATTAAGTTGTATGAGCTGTTTATGTATTCTGGAAAGTAAGCCTTTGTCAGTAGCATCATTTGCAAATATTTTCTTTCATTCTGTAGGTTGTCGTTTTGTTTTGCTTATGGTTTCCTTTGCTGTGCGAAAGCTTGTAAGTTTAATTAGGTCCCATTTGTTTATATTTGTCCTTATTTCTATTGCCTGGGTAGAGTGCCCTAGGATAACACTGCTAAGATTCATTACAGAGAATGTTTTGCCTATGTTTTCTTCCAGATGTACTGTGAATTGTCTTATATTTAAGTCTGTAAGCCATTTTAAGTTTATTTTTGTGTATGGTGTGATGGAATATTCTAACTTCATTGATTTACATGCTGCTATCCAGTTTTCCCAACACCACTTGCTAAAGAGACTGTCTTTTCTCCATTGTATATTCTTGCCTCCTATGTTGATGATTAATTGACCATAGGTCTGTGGGTTTATTTCTGGGCTCTCTATTCTGTTCCATTGATCTATGTGTCTGTTTTATGCCAATACCATGCTGTTTTGACTACTGTAGCTCTGTAGTATTGTCTGAAGTCTGGGAGGTTATTCCAGCTTTGTTCTTTTTCTTCAATATTGCTTTGGCAATTCTGGGTCTTTTGTGATTCCATATAAATTTTAGGATTGTTTGTTCTAGCTCTGTGAAAAATGTTCTGGGTGATTTGATAGGGATCACACTAAATCTGTAGATTGCCTTGGGCAGTATGGCCATTTTAATGATATTGATTCTTCCAATCCAAGAGCATGGGATATCTTTCCATTTCTTTAAGTCATCTTTAATTTCCTTAATCAGTGTATTGCAGTTCTCTGCATATAAGCCTTTCACCTCCCTGGTCAGATTTACTACTAAGTATTTTACTGTTTTGGATGTGATTTTAAAAGGGATTCTTTCTTGATGTTAAGTGATTTTGTATCTTCTTTAAGAAATCCATTCGCTTCCCCAAAGTCATAAAGATATTTTATAATTTCTCATAAAAATTTAAAATATTTCTTTAGCTTTTAAGTTTTAATCCATCTGGGATTTGTTTTTGTATATGATGTGATGTAAGGGACAAATTCTTTTTTTTTTTTTAACAGTTGGAAACTGACTGTTTAGTTACCACTGACTGTGAAATGTATCAGTTTCCCGGTTTTAGGTCGTGTTTCTATACAATGGTGGGTCTATTTCTTGGCTCTCATTTGTTGGTATATTTTCTATCTTTGTGGCAAAACGACACTCTTAAATGCTATAGTTTTATTATAAGTCTGGATATCCAGTAGAGCAAGTTTACCTGGCTTTTGCTTCAAGAATGCTCTGATCATATTTTTCTTTTTCATATATTTATATATGAAATATATATATGCATATATTTTAAAAATTGCCACAATGTATGAAAAATCCTGCTGAGGTTTTGATTAAATTTGTATTGAAAGTATAAATATATTTGCAGAGAATTGACAACTTTACTATATTGAATCTCCATATTCTTGAAAATGGTATAGTTTATAAATAATAAACTGCTAAATTCCTATTAATTCTAATAATTCATCTTTTGAGTTTTTCTTATAATGTCATCTGCTATTTCTTCCTTTTCAATATTTAGGACTTTTATGTATTTTTGTTTCACAAAGAATTCCAGAACGTCTAGTATAGATGAATGGAAGCAGTGGTAACTCACCAGTATTTTGTCATTGTTTCCCCCACAACTAAACTTCTGGCTTTGTTAATACAGTAGCTTTATTTTCTATTTCATTGATTTCTGATCTTTATTATATCCTTACTTCTACTTCTTTTTGTACTTTAAAATTTTGGGGTTTTTGCTAACTTCTTAAGTTTGATAAGTAATTTTCAACCTTTATTTCCTATTCTGTGATGAATATTAAGGCTATAATTTCCTTTTGAGAATTTGTTGTTGTTGTTGCATCCAACAACATTTGAAATAGTCCTTATTATTGGTCAGATCTAAGTATTTTCTAATTTCCATTATGAAATCGGCTTTGACCTATGAGTTGTCCTGTTATATATGACTTTAGATCTTTTTAAACATATTCTTGGTTTTGTTGACTTTGAATGTATCTAAATTTTAGCAATTTAAATTTTAAATTAATTTAATATTAAGCAGTTTTGTTCTGTGTACATTGATTCTTTGGAATTTTTCAAGACTTTCTTTATGAAACAACATGTTCAATGTGTGTTTGAAAAGCTAAGTATACCACAGAATTTGGGTACACTGTTCTTTACCTGTGTTTCACACATATTTTATTTATTAAATGAACTCTAGTTTAATCATGTTGTTAAAATCTTTTATACCCTTACCAATTATTTTATCTTTATCTAGTAATTTTTAAGAGGACTGAGATGAAAAGCCTCATTTTGAGGTCAAATTTTCACTTCATATTTTGTGAAGTTATAAACACCTAATAATGTAAGTTTAAAATTAGTATTTCTGATGAACTGAAACATTTATTATTTTTTATCTTCATTTCTAGCAATAGGATTTTTGCCTTAAAAACTACTTGTCTAATACTAATATTGCAGAGTATTGTTTTCTAGTTTATCTCTTTCTTAAACTAGCTCTTTATGAATCCAGGATCCATGCAGAGGTTGGTATGTGTAGAGCGAGACTTTGTCTCTCCTCCCTCATATGTTCCAGTCATAAAAACCTAAGCACTAGGCTACTCAAGATCAGTAGATACACCCAGGGCAGCAGTTACCCCAGTGCTTATTAACTTCCCTGGACTCATGCTCATGTTTCATTTCTGGCCCCAGAGCGTTTGCATTCCCTTTTCTTACTTGAAAACAAACTTACTTATTAAAGAAAATATATAGGTAGACAGACATATGCACAAAATTAATTATTAGGTATGTAGACAAAGAGTTTTAGTTCTCTTGTCTTCAATATTGCCAGAAATGGATATCCTGTACTTAAATATCTTTTAAATACACCCAGTTCCCATCGTCTCCACTGCCACTAACCTCGGTCAGGTCCTCACTTTTTCTCCTGCCTCTTTTCCCCTTCCACCCATTTCTACTACCTGAGCCTCCTTTCTGAAACATAGATCTGTTGGGGTCCCTCCCCATTGTTCTCAGCATAAGGTCTGAATTATTTACTGTGGCCCAAACACTCCTGATGAGTGAAATTGCTTATCTCTCTATATGCTTGCCTCATATGAACCTACCCAACTCCACAATGTTGATTCTGCTCTTAAAGTTGCTACCTACTTTTGCAGAAGAATTTTTTATGTGTGCTTTATAAACATTATCTTAGCTGATCCTTGCAAAAATCTTATTATCTCCATTTTATAGTGAGAAGTAGAAAGGGTAAGTGACCTAGCCAAAGTCATACAGCTATTAATTGGAGAACCTGGATTTCATCCTATGTCTGATTGACTTCAAAGACCCTTGTATTAATTTCTGATCCTCCTATATAGTTCCTTTCTTATTTCTGGGCTTTTGTTCCTTTTCCTAGAACTCATCTCGTCTTTCCCTCTCCATCATGCCTCATTCGTCCTTGAGGTCTTACTTGCTCAAATGCCCTTTTTAATGTGCCTTTTTCCTCTGGCATAATTTCTCACCTTCTTTACACTTTCACTTTAGATGCTAAGCTGTGTGACAGCAGAGATGAACTCTACCTTGTTCTCAATGGCATCTTGAGAATCATGACATAGTTTCTAAAAAATCTCTCATATACTGGTTCCAAAAGTTGCAACATAACTTAAGAAAAGGGATTTTGTTTTGCAATAAATCAAAGTATGGGATTTTTTTTTTTTTTCAGGAGAAATCAGTCAGTAGTTCTTAGGTCAAAGAAAGTTCTGATTTGATTTACTGTTTTTAGTGTAAAGCTGCTTGTCATCATCAAAATTTTATAAATAAATATTCAAGTGGGAGTTATATTTTAAGAGCACATTCTTTAATAAGCCCATACAATGGTGGTTTAATTGCACATTGAGCAAGATTTTCAAACTTTGTAATATTACGAGAGAAATGTGAATTCCATAAAATGAAAATCTAAGCATTATAATCTTTACAGGATCTATTTCTGTCAGCTCTATTGCTTGATTAAGAATTCAGATAAATGTGGCTAATGCTTTCTTACTACTTTTATGAAAAAATGTGTATTTTCATCAGGAAAAAAATACCAATATTTGCTCATCTTTTTTAGGCATTAATATTTTATTTTACATTTTATTTTGAAATATTTGTCAGACTTTTCTTGTTTCCATGTGAAATATGTAATACTAGATGGTATTTACCTTCAGAATTTAAGAAATTATTTTTAAAACTAGTTAAACTAGTACAACCAATGAAAAATTCATTTTCATTATTTTTCATTGTAGTAAATTTGAGGATATTTTTCAGACCCATCATTCACTTCTAATTATACAGCCTACAGAAAGGCATGCTTAAATACACTAGGCTAGATGTGCACAAATATCACAGCATCCTTATTCATAACAGCCAAAAGTTGTGAGTAATCCAAATGTTCATCAGCAATAGAATGGAAAGTAAATTAAGGTGTATTTATACAACGGATTATTGATGGCAAGTAAAACAAACGAACTACAGATATCTCGCATCACGGAGAAATTAAGTTTCTCCATCAAGTGAAAAAAGTCACACAAAAGAAATAAATACTATATGATTCCATTTATAAAAAGTTCACAACAGAAAAACAGAATTTTATTATTTAGCACCCCAGTTTCAGGTGGTAAAACTATCAAGCAAGAAAATTATTACTGTAAATGTCTGGACAGTGATTTCTTTGAGTTGGGGGAAGTGTTATAATTGGGTAGGCTGTTGGCAAAGTTCTATTTTGTAATCTGTTACAAAATATGGCGGTTACATAGATGTTTGCTTTATTATAACTTAACTTATTAAATTGGACACTTACATTTTCTATACTTTTTATTATATTTGCATATTTCATAATAAAAGGAGGATAGGATCACAGTAGAATTTCACTTTTGTTTGCTTGAAGTCCAGAGCATAACTGAAAGATGCAGTGAACTCACCAAATTCTAGCAGCATGTTAGTCTATACCCACTGCTCAGGGAGGGAATTGAAGGAATTGAGGAAAAAGAAGATAGTTTGTTTTGGCTGAAGATTCAACTTTCTTCATTACCAGGATGTGTAAAACTCTAGTTTTCCATTAGAGCAATAAGGTAGGTTGAGCCAGTCAAATTTTTTTTTCTACGGATAGTGACTGGGTTTGCAAACTAAGGCTGTAGGACAGGACATTTTAATACAAAGGCTGATCATTTTAATGCCTGATATTCCTTTTATTATTATGTTCTAAGGAAATTTGTAATTCCACCAGACACAAGTGGGAAGAGTTCTGACATCTTTACTTCATCAGCCATTCAGTGTATGGAATAAGTTATAGAAGGGTCATAACCAGGTGTGAATGAATTGGTCAGAATTTTGTAATGCTTCTTGCTTTTCTGTAGTATTGAAGAACAAACCTGTTAATTCATTAAATAAGTATTAACTGACCAGCAACTCTGTTGAAGTTCATAGTGCTTGAGCTAGGAATATAAAGATGATATGCTTTTTGTCCTTAACGTGCTTCAAATATTTATTTCTTATGAGTTAGGCTTTTGAAATTTAGTATTTTAGCTGTGGTTCATTCAACTGTTTCAATTTAATTAAGAGAGGTATATTGTCAGCTCCATTTAATTTTGTTTCCTCCAGCCATCTGAATTATAAGTTCCTTACACAATTTTATTTATTTATTTATTTATTTATTTAATTTATCTTATTTAGGTGGGGGAGGTAATTTGGTTTATTTATTTTTAGAGGAGGGACTGGGGATTGAACCCAGGACCTCATGCGTGATAAGCATGTGCTCTACCACTTGAGCTATATCCTCTCCACTTCCTTACTCAATTATAGATGTCTTAAATGATTGAGTCCCTTAGTTTACTTTAATCTGGATGAGAATAATGTTTTTAGAAAAGAAAAACAAAAGTTCACGTAGTTGAGAACTATTTAGAAAGTTTGGCTAAAAAGGTGTAGCCTTTCAGATGGCTACAGCCAAGCAGAGAAGTTGAGTAGTTAAATATACAGGACTTACTGAGGCTCATAAGAAAATAGTGCTTGAGGATTTATTCCTTGGATTGCTTTCATGTGAAGATGTAAATGAAGCTATAAGCATATAGGGGTAATTAAAACTATAAATGATGCTCCTCAGAAGAATGTACAGAATGATAAGAGCCAAGGGCCTAAGAGACAGCCCTGAAGACACTAATATTTAGAGAAATGGCAGTGGAAGAGAAAGACAAAGACAATGACAGTGTGTGGTATCATTAAACCAAGGAAATTATGTTTTAAGATGAGAAATTAGTCAGCAATATCAAGTTCTACAAGTAAATAAGGCAAGAGTACCCATTAGAGATTTAGAAACAAGGCATTTAAAAACAGTTTCAGGAAATTCTTGGGGTGATGTCCAGATTGCAGTGGTCTGGGGGATGCACAGAAAGTGAGGCCAGGGGAAAACATTGACTGTAGGACACTTTTTCAAGAAGTTTCCCTATGAAAGGGAAAAATAGGACAGTAGCTCAAGAGTGACTAGAGGACAAAGGCATTGGGTTGTTTTTAAAATTGGAGACTTAGGTATATTGAAGCACTAATTTTTGAGAAGGAGCCAGTAAACACATGGAAATCTGGGGTTAAAAAATGGAAAACACAAGATTTTTAAGGAACTGTGGTCCTTGAAAACCTGAGATAGGGGAGGGGGAAGGAGAATCCAAAGCACAGATGGAAGGATTGGCCTCATGCAGAAGGAATAACACATCTATATGTGTGATGGAAGAGTTAGAAGCCATGGTACTGAAGTCCCTTTGCTTGTAGTGTTTGGATGATGGGTTCTGCTTTCTTTGTGGAGGGATAATAAGCTGAGGGTAAAAAGATAGCTAGCATAAAGGAGAATGGAGATAACTTTTTTGAATAATGGGAAAGAGAGGTCAGGAACTAAGGAAGAATTGATCTGATCTTAAGGTTTTTCCAAGGAAAATGTAATATAGAAGGAAAATTTGGCAAGAAATTTGAAGTAAAAAGAGAGGTTGAAGGGGCAGACCAGGGAATCTAAGTTAGTTAGGCATTAGATTGAGTCTGATAAGAAACACATAATTTTGAGGATTAAAGGTCTTGATCAGTTTGGAGACAGGGATGACTGAATGAAGTTGTTGTCAGAGAAAGCAATTTAGGATTTTAGAGGTGGCAGTCCAGTTCTAGACAGATAATAACAAGTTCCAAGCTTGTATAAGGCAATTGATGGCCTGAATGGAAAATGAACATATCTACCATATTGGCCTGTACATCCTTCAATCTGCCATATTGGCTTACATCTTTATCTCCAAATATTTGTTGGTCCCTTTTAACTTCACCTACAATATCCAATTATTTATTTAACTTTCTATTCAAAATCTTTTGAGTGAGCTTGGTCTTCCGCTGACTCATGTCTTTCCATATTACCTCAGTATACTGGGATTACTTCCTATTCTGTCCTATTATGAATGCATAATATCACTGTGGAAAATCAGTGGCCCACACGGATTGCCAGGATGTGCTGCAAAAGTTACATTCCTTGTCCTGCCTTTTGTTCATCCCTGTATTTGCCTCATGCCTGTGCCTGTCTGGGAAGCAAGTCACTTTTCCTTCTCTGTTAAGCTCCATCAGCTTTCTGAGCTAGATGCCCTCTGCTCTGTTCTTATCGCTCCCCATGTATACATCTGTTTCAGCACTGCTACATTATGTTCTAACATTTTGTATGTTACTCCTTACAAGCCTTTACATTTCTTAAAACAGATGTGAGATGTATGTTTGTGGAGGTGGATCAGAGTAAAGCCTTATTCAGTTACTTAGTGGCTATATCATTCAGACAAATGACATTCACATCCCTAGCTTCTGTCTTATCAGGGAAGAAGGGCACATCTCATAGAGTTGATGAGTTAGGTGAAATACCTAATGGAGGGGAAGCCTCCAGTCTAGTGTCCAACAGAAGACTAAAGTAAATGCTTCTAACTTAATTTTAGTCTACTTTGTGCCATCCTTGTATTTTTAAATTGATATTTAATATGTATTGCTATTCACATTTTTATAAGGATAGCTTAACTCATCAACTCTATAGTAAAGTTTCTTGAGGATAGGAATCGTATTAATATATTGCCGTGCGTTCCAATTACTTAACAGATACTATAAATATGAATAAATACTTATGAACAATGAATATTAAGGATTATCAAGCAAATGAGCTACTTTCATAGACTGTTTGCTCTCCTAGCTCTGAGACAAAGGAGGCAAGATGATTGTCCTTTCTAAGAACATTTTCAAACTCATATAGATATGCCTGTGTTCAATAACACAATTCAACTGAATTCAACTCTAAGTAAATGGGGGTTAAAAGCATGAATTGAAATTTTTATACCATAAGAAGAATGCTTTTTTCCTTCAATGAGGACGAGCCAAACTTCACATAATCTAGTCTGCATCATTTGTAGTGCAGAAAAATTCTAATCTGGGGTACTCACCACACAAGGACAACCACATGAAATAAATGCCATCAGATATATAGATGCCTATATAACACCTGAACCATTAAATCCCCTTTCTCTGTGTTCTTAGGACTGTTCTGGCACTATACAGGCATAGCATTTAGCTGCATGTTATGTTAAAAATTAAAACAGACAAAAGCCTTGATATAGATGACCTACATCAAATAGTTTTTCTCAGCTAAGAATACAATTTTTAATGAATATTGTATACATTTATATATCTAGTGATTTCTTGGTGATGATAACAAAGCCTGTTTCATAACAGTACAGTAGAAAGATTTAAAAATGTCTCATTATACAGAAAGAAGCTGAAGTAACTTAGAGTAACTTAATAGTGAGTGCATAGACACATGCTTGTTTCTCAGTTCTAGCTATTCAGAAAGAAGGCAGGTGTAACCCTCACCCATCAAGTCCATGCCTTTATTCTGGCAATTTAGTATGGTACCGATCAGGAAGTTTTGAATAATATGCATGTCACAACCTCAGAATGGAGAGCTGATTTGACTTGTCTATTTGTTTGTACATATTTTGAATTTTTTAAAATGACACAATACAACTTGAAAAAGAAACATTTGATTGCAGGAGTTCGTATGTACTCTGTAGATGTTTTCATAAACCTTCTTCATCTATATTTTCGGCAATTTTTCTTGGACGTCTAACAAATACTCAAATCAGTTTGCCTCTCCACTCACCCTTTCATAATGTTCGTGACACAATCCTGTGTAATTTGACACCTTGGAACTTTAAACAGACTCGGAATCTTTTGGACCTTCTAGCCATCATCAATTCACATAGTGTGCAGTAAATCCAGCTCAAAATAAACAACACAGATGGAATCGAAGCTTATAGTACAATGTCAGCAGTATCCACAGATTGACAGAGCTAGTTAGGCTGCCAGATGCACAGAATGTTGTTCTATCTACTTGTTCTTTATAACTGGACTTGATGGAGTACATCAGTGTCAAACTCCTTGCTGGTTTCCACACGCACACGCACAGAAACGCACCCGCATAAACACGCACATTCCTGCGCTCTATATCGGCGGCGCCATCTGCTCTCAGCTTTACATGTGGTAGCTAACTAACTATCCTACTGTGCCTGGGTCTCACCGACTGCTTTCCCTGGAAACAAATGACAACAGTTTTTATCTTGTGCCCTCCTTGGCATTATAAAATAAGGCTCTTAACATTTCCATACGCATATATTTTACATGCATTTTAAAAAAATTCTGTTCTCCGTTTTATTTACTGATTCCCTAGAGAATGGCAGTATCTCTTTTTATATCTCCCCCAAAATGAGATTTTCCTAAGGAACTTCACATACCAAGATTGTTTTTTCTAGCTCCGATTTACATAAAAGCAATATATATAAAAGCCATGGGCCTTGGGATCATTTTGCTCTTTCCACACTTTTGTAGGGTGCTACATACTACTTGTCAAATGAGGATGTAAAAAAACTTGGTGGGGGGGGTTCAGTAGAGGCAAGACATTCCTTCCTCCCCACTTTCCCTCTATAAAATTCCACTGGCAATAATGACCTGCTGGAAACGTTAAGGCGAGGGAGTTGTACAAACATGAAGTATTTTCATACACAAGTATCTTGCCTACAGCAGAAAGCTCATGTGTTTTTCTGCTCCCAACTGCAGAATTTTTGCCTTGACCTCGTTGCCATCTCTTGTGAGAGCTAGACATGTAGTAAGATATAAAAAGGGATAATCACTTTTTCCAAACTTACAAAATTCAATTGTAATGTCTTTTCAAAGCACTACATCCACATTAACTGGGAGTATGAAATGTCGTAAGAAGGATATACGGAATGAAATGACAGAAAGATAACTTGGGTTTTGGCCGTACCAGGTATCTTTTCCTGACCCATTTCCATGTCTGGCACCTGTCTTTATGACAATCTTTTCAGAAGATCTACGGAAATTATACTTACCTTCTGGTAACTAGGTAACATAATCTCCTAGAGGCTAGCTAATTGCAGCCCATGATAACCTCACATACAGTAACTGTTAAATTTTTCATTTCTTTCAAATTATTATGGATCAGTGGAGAGGGTATTGATTTGATTCATTAACGGATTCCCAGTCTGTTCCAAGGTTAATGATTACATGTATCTCAATTACATCCTTAACAGGTTATACCATATGATTTGTTTTAGCTGCTTTGTACATTGTGTATCTTCCCTCCGCTGAAAGGCTTCTTAGCACTTCATGATGTAACAAATCTTTCTCCTCTTGTCCCTGAAACAATGGACCTGCTTTGAGTAAACAAATCAAAGCAGGACAAAAATAAATTATAAAAGCTTTTTGTAGGATTCTCTAAGAATCATAGCGTAACAGTTTATTTTAGTCAGGTAAATAGCCTGAAATTCATTCATGTTTAAGTATGGAGCACAGAGGGGGTCAGTCCTTTTTTTGGTATTTATACCACTTTTCTTATGTAGGAAGCACTTTTTTTTTTAACTTTGATCTTTTGAATATACACACAATGCAGTTTTATCTTAGAAGAGCAGAAGCAAAATATATTTTACCTGTAATTCTTCCAGCAGAATCCAGACACATTTTAACTACTCTGAAAAGCCCCCAAAATATTAAATAATTCAAAACATAATATTCACGTGACATTCTTGAGGATGACAAGTCAAATGATTCGCAGGTACATCTCCCATACTGTCCATGGATAGGCAGGCAGGAGGACAGAGATGCAATGGAGGGTTCCCAGGGCAGAAAACACATCTGTCAATTAGAGGACAACACAGTAATTCTGACAAGAGAGAAGACAATTGTTTATTCTAGTCTTTTTATTTCCTTTTATCCCCTTTCTACTGCCTGCAACACAACTTGCCTCTGTATATTTAAGCCAAGCAAACTTCTCCTGTGTCCTGAACTAGAGTTGGTGAATCATGGGACAGTCTAATCTTGCTTTCTTTTGATGAGAAAACTCTGCTGCTTGCACATAGTAGAGTCCAGAGCAGGAATTACATTTTAAAGAATCTTAACAATTTTACTACCCACTCGTATTCTGAACAAGCAAAGCACCAGACTGCCCTCCTTTCTGGAACCCCTAAGATTCTGACAGTTTGGGGACTCAGAAGCCAAATGGGAATCATCAGGAGGAGAGACTTCAGTTATACAATCCATTAAATAAAACAATAGAGCCTGCAGCTGAGCTATTAAAAAGAGTAGAGCAATTTTTATTTCAATGGCTACATTTTATTTCCTCTTCTGAGTGACTGTTAACAAAGGGCCGCTGAAAGGACTGGATAAAAAGCAGGCGTCAGATGCAGGATCCATGAGTTAAACAACATTATTAGATACAATTTCATAAAATCTAGTTGCTTTTTTGCTACTAGAAATCATGTCCTTTTGTCAACTTGTGGTCACATCAGCATTTCTGCTGATATAATTTGCTCCAGCTGCAGAGCATAGCTGGCCTGCAAATCAAGAACCAGAATGAGGACAGGCAGGAATAACTCAATGGCTTGGATAATGTGCAAATCACTACACTTCTCGCTATTAGTCTACTTTTTTTTTTTTCAGAATATTTGGAAGAGGAAAGATTTATCTTTAGCAAAGCAGCCAATCAGCCACACTCGTAAGAACTGGTTTGTCTGGTTATCTTCTGAAGCCTAACCCTCTCTGCAGTGATGCTGTGTAATCACGACATTATGTATTACAAACAACAACAACACTTAACTTCCTTCACCCGCCTTAAACCAGCAGTCTGAACACCTAATGCCAAATGGCTCCTGGTTTTGTTCACCTCCCCTATAAAAATGTTCCATAGAATTCAAATATTCCTGAGCACTTCTGTTAATCGTTTTTGCATTTCAAGTGCTTCTCTCTGGCCTGGAATGTACAGGCTTACAAAATAATACAAATTCTAATGTCAACAGTTTGCTCATTTCCAGACACAAAAAGATCCAGTCAAAAAGGAAATAAAATACTACTTAATGATTTAGGCATGAGTAAAAATGGTCAGAGCTTAACTAGTTATTCAGCATTGAACTGCAGACAGCTCTTGTTTGCTTGATTAGAAACTCTATTGATTTACATTGAAATCAATTATCACTGGATCCTAACCATTTCAAATTCAGCTATAATTGAATGCTTGACAATCACTCATGTACAAAAGAAAAACAGTTTCTAAATAAAAGCAAAGCCCAAGTACTCTTGCAGATCTGAGGAACTCATTATATATGGTGAGCAAATAAGAGAGAACAAACAGTAGCAATACACAGCTGGAACAGCTCAATCAGTCTCCCTGATAACCAGAACAGCTTATCAAGTGTGTAGAGGCAGCACTGGTCTGTTGTCCACCAGTGCAGGTGAGCCGGCGTGCTCTCTTCATGGTGTGGCAACCTTCCAGGACCAGGTGCAGGCATAGCTGCAAACTCATTATGTAACCTGTCACCTTCAAGGATTCACTGCTGCAGCAAGTCCCCACGTCCAAAGCTATGGTTGGAATATTTTTCTTGTAAACTAACATGGGAAATTTGATGACTCCTGAACATGCTTTTAGACACCACTGTTTTCAAGAGGACAAAGAGAAGTAATGTGCCACGTACCTGTGGCACCGAACCTGTTTTCCTTTTGGCACCGTGAGATGGGAATCAGTTCCATGCCTTTTTCTCTTCTTCTTTTATAATACGCTGCAATATTTGAATTTGTCAAAACCCAGGGCTCTGCTTACTCCTTAAATTAGAATGGAAGTAATAAGACTTTGTGAAATGTATGTGGGTGATTTTCTCCTATCCTGAAAGTTTGAGAAGTTTGCCCCTGCGTGGATGCAGGCCAGTGAAGCTCATGGGCTCTAGCCTATAAAAAGGCAGATTTTAATGTCTGGTTGGAGTCAACGAGAGCTAATCCTACACATTTTTCAGATGTATAATATGCACTTTTATTGTTGGTCACTTCTGGAAAGGTGCTAAAATTGTGGTTTATTTAAAATAGAATCATTTTTATTATGATATGGACTAGCAAACCTGCATTATTTTAACTATTACATCAAGCAACTCTATTCAAATAAATGAGAAACAAAGGAAATAAATCACAAGATTTCTTACCTCTCTGGGAAAAGAAAAACACCTGTTAACAGAAGAAAAATGTTTTGTGAAATGAATTTTGATATCTCTAATCACACTCAGCCCTGTACTTCTGGCTTCCTTACAGGTGGGACTGGGTACAAAAGGCAGGGCCAAGGAGGGGAACCTGACATCTGTGAGGTGGCTCTCTAATGTGAATCAGCCCTTCTCTGGTTCTACATTTGTTTCTAGCCCAGAACAAGCCTTTCTTTGGCCATCATTAACCCGCAAATTGGTTGTAGTAGTGGGCAAAATGTGCAGGGCCCTTTTAAAATGACAGTACAAACAAATATGCTTACCACCACACCAAATCGCTACTTCCTTGTCAGATCGTAGATGCTTATCTGGTATCCTGAATTTATGCCTAGACAGGTAATAGTAACAAAAACCAAACAATAAGAAAAAGCATTTCTGACTTTTTCTTTCATTTTTCAAAAGGGAAAGCCTAATTTACCCTATCCACAGTGAACTTACAAAGAAGCTGGAAGCCGTTCTTTCTGAAACTTCTCTATGTCCTCTGAATTGCTTGTATTGTGGAAGTCACAAAGCAAGCAGAACAACATATGTGGCACTGAGAGTCTACTCTATCGATCTAATAATTTGCTTAACAATGTCCTTTCAAAAATATTGTTCTTGAAGTTGCATCGTCCCACAAATACACAAAAGAATCTTTTTGAACATTGAAATATACTGTTATTCATGTCTGTTTCATGAGGTGTTAATCTAGCATGCAGAAGATAAATCAAAGTATTTCTATCTCACCAGATTCAAAGAATCATAGTTCAAATATTAATATCCAACACCTTACCAGCTTGTATGCTATTTTGCCAGTTGCTTTTGCTGGCAGTTGGCTTCTCTTGTAAAAGATAAAGATTTCTACAACAACAAAATCTCTGCATAAATTTTAATTTTATTACATTTTCTTCCCAGTCCCTATATGCTATATTCTATTTTTGTCTATGGAACATCAGATGCTGATGAGAGAGGGAAGACCATGTTGGAATATTCTGAAGGTTAACAAGAGACAGTTAACCTTAGTATATCACCAAACTATTGAGGCAAATTTAATTGCAAAAGTAAATCTAATTGGACAAAAATCAAAAATAAAAGAAGAGTTAGAAGAAAGAAACAAATAAGCAGAGAGAGAGAAAAGAGAAAACAAAACTTTGGAACAATTTCTGCTATTTTATCTAATGTTTTGTCTGTTTTAAACAGATTAGTGAGTCACTGTCTTTTCCTTTTGTTTTATAGGAAATTATGTTGACTTAAAACACTACTGCCAACATAGACAGCAATACACAAGTATAGTTTCACGACAAAAACATTTAAAGCAAAAAAAATTATTTCAGGGCGCTTCACATTATTGCAGGTGCCTAAATTTTCACAAAACACTTTCCAGGACTCAGGGAGGGTCCCAGAGCCAGTTGTTTCTCTGTGAGTTCCTCAGCCCAGGGCACCCTACAGTGAGACGCAGGGGTGTCAGGCAGAGACAGCTGGTAAATAAAACCAGTAATTGTGATCATTTTCAAATCCTTCTTCTGTGGATTTTCCTTAGAACAATGTGTATTTGTAAAGTGGAAAAAAATTCACATGCAAAAAAATTCATGAGTACTATGTCATGTTGGCATTTCACTGACCATAAATCTAACAATTCTATCTAATGCTTAGACTTGTTTTTTGTTGATGATGGTTATTTGTTTTCAAATTTGGATGCAAACCTCATAAAGTGGGGAAAAACTAAATTAATATTCAACTTATTTAGGACATAGTATGTGAAGCAAGTATTTATGGAAAACTCTTGTTCCCGCCTGGCTGGATTGTGAGGCTGACTAAATCACAGATTGTGTCCTGCTTAGCTATGCATGTCCTGGTGAACAGCAGAGTTCCTTGCACACAGCAGAATGAGTGAACATTTGCAGAGTTAAAGCGGCATCCAATTGAATTATAATGGTAGTAAGACAGCAGTCATTTGACAATTCTCTAAAACAGACACAGCTGATAAATGGACAATTTCAAGCATCAAATAGATTAAAGAAGGATGAGCTAATATCTTTATATTAGAAGATCCTATTTTTTTTTCACCTATGTCCCCACTGATCAAAGCTTTTCTGGTAAAAATAATAATTATCCTTCACTGGATGTCAGCCCTGTTCTAGGCACTATGGTAGATGTTTTAGACATTATATATTAATTCTTGCTACATTAACCCCTTGAAATAGTCGTATTCAGCCCCATTTCTTTCCAGTGAGGAAACTGAAACCCAGAGAGATGTTAACTGCTGCTCACAGTGGGTAATAAGACTGAAAAATGGCTACCCCTGAAGATACAATGACCTCATCTCCCGCATCTGTGAATGTTACCTTATACGGCAAAAGAACGAAAAGAAGTGGAGAGGAGTGAGGAGGGGGAGAGGAAGACATTTGTAGACATGGTGTGATTAAGTTAGGGATCTGGAGATAGAGAAATTATTCTGGATTATCCAGATAGGCCCTAAATACAATGACATGTATCCTTATAAAAGGGAGGCAGAAGGAGATTTTACTAACATAAGGGGTAGAAGGAGGAAAAGGAGGAGGAGGACGCAGAGATGAAGGAAGGAATAGAGGCACAAGCCAAGAAAGTCCAATAGCTACCCAAAGAGAAGAGGGAAGGCCCAGATTCCCCTAGAGCCCCTAAGGGAACACAGTCCTACTGACATTTTGATTTTGGCCCAGTGACACTGATTTCAGACTACAGGCCTCTAAACATACAAGAAATTTATGTTGCTTTAAGTCACCAGGTATGGGGGTACTTTCTTACAGCAGCCTTAGGAAAATAATGTATAGTTACAGCACTTTAGCAGTAACAATGACAGAATTTGCACATAGTATTCTATTACTGCCTTACAAGTTACAACTTTAGCATCTTAAAGCAACACCCACTTATTATCTTACAGTTCTACAGTCAGATGTTTAGGGTGGCCTCATGTGCAATTTTTTGCTTAGGCTGAAATCAATGTATTAGCCAGGCTGTGATCTTACCAGGAGACTCTGAAAGGAATCATCTAAATAAGTTTGGCCCAACTGGATAATCTCTCCACATTAAGGTCACCTTCTTAGTAATCTTACATCTTCAAAATCCAATTTACCATGTAACAATCATCAGGGAGTGATGCCAGGGGCAGAGGTCATGGGTGCTTACCTGTCAGGTCTCATGACTGAAGCCCATGCTCTTTAATCTGCCATGCCACACTGTCTTCCAAAGCAGTTTGTCTCCTCGGGTCTTTAGAAAACACCTGCAACAGCTTATTAATGGACATAATGTTTGTGTGGGAAGCTTGTCCACTGCCAAAAGTCCTCTGCACTCTTTCTATTTATACTAGCTGTGGTAACTTGCAGCACTGGTTCCTGTCTTAACGAAGTCTTTTCCACTTCCCTGCCTAAAAGTCTACACAAGCAGTAGAGTGACTCTCAGAGGAATAGCCAGGGAAAGTCACAGAGGTGGGAGACAGGATCGCAGGAGATAGATGAGCATTTGCCAGAAAACCTACAGAAGTAAGATAGTAAAGGCCCCCAGTTGGTACCTTGGCCAGATCCTACAGTTCCCCTTTACCCATGATGTGTACTCCACCTTCTGTGTGTTTTCCTTCTAACATCTCTCAGAGGATTGCCCTGTGGTTACTGGAGCAACTTTGCTTTTGTGGGGCACTAGCTGGAATTGCCTGGGAGTTTGTATCTCCCTAGGGTGACTCATAGACTATCTGGTGAAAAGATACACAGCCCAGTTCCTTTGCCTGGAGGCGTGACAAACTGACTTACAATGTATGCTCCACAGGCTGAGCCTGGAATTTCACCTGTAGTGCCCCTTTCCTTGGTTCTTTTCCCTCCCCATTCTGAAGTCCATTATCAGTTTCTCCTGGAGGCACTGTCTTTATACATCACTTGCACTTGAATCCTCAGCTCAGGTTTTCTTTCTAAGATGATCTGACGTAAGACATGGATACACTTTGGGCACTTTTCTGGAGCCAGGAGCATTAGAGGCTGGCCACTCTAAAAATCTCTACCTGGCAGGAATGGAAACTGTCCAGGTGGTTCTGTGCTGATAGGGAATACAGCCTGGTCATTACCTGGCAGCCAGGTTGTCTGCTTTCAAACCAATGCCTCTCCTGAGAGAACTCAAAGACTATTCCAGCACCTCTGGAAAAAACCTTTGTCCATGATTGGCCACTGTTTGAAAGTCAATGCCTAAAACTGTGGTTTTGGCTTTCTTTCGGCTCAAGACTTTCTATTTCCCAGTGTGTGTACATGTAGTGAATGATTAATTTTAGGTGTCTGTAGAAAGTACAATGGAGAGTACATAAATTTGAAACTGAATGAATTTGCAGAGTGTTTTCAACATTATTCCAGTTATTTCAAATCTGCAGTTGACTGGTGAATGTGGGTACAGAATACAAAATGATGATCCACAGATGGATCCACTGAACACGGTTAACTGCATATTCAGGTGCATATAAATGATGCTACAAGCAGAATCAGGATTCAAGATGAGCGCTAGTACAAAAGAAGAGAGCAGGATATGAAAAACTGTGCCAGCGTTTCTCAGCTAGAACCTATCAAGAACTTGCAGTTGCCCAAGAATAGGCAGGGCTTACCAGCTGTATTCAGTAAGATTCTGAGATTTCTACCATGGTACCCTAGTATCTCTTAAATTAAAAACAAAAACAAAGAAAAACCCTTTTACATGGATATAAATTGCAGATGTAATTTTAGTTACTAATCAGATATCCTGAAATTAGGGAGATTACCCTAGTGGAACTAACCTAATCATAAGATCCCTTTTTAATAGTCCCAGATACCTAGAGCCTGGTTGATTGGGACCCATCATCATAGGGCAATTCTTGAGCACAAGGAAATAAGTCTAAAGCTTCTAAGACCACTCTTTGTGATCAGCTCAGTTCCATGGAATAATTTCATTACTTGAGTAGCAATATTTTATCTAATTAATTGGCTGTCTTGACTAGAGTAGTTTATCATTGTATACCTGCAGAGTTAATGAATGAAAAGGCTATACACCCTAACACATTTCTAAGAATTATTTTCACAAAACTGCATCCCCTTGAAAAGTGCTGAAGGAAGCTAATTAAGCACAAAAGAGTAAAGAAAAGGGACTGAGAATTCTAATTCAACAGGCAAAAAGGAAAGCTAACTCTAGTAAATATCTGAAAATACCATGCCCCAGTGTCAATTTATGAATGTTCCAGTGTAGAGTTCTCTGTTAGCTGCTATGGCAAACTCCTGATGGGAACTTCTCCTTGGCTGGGGGACATGACATGAGAGTACTGGCATCATTTCATTTTCCAGAAACCTTGGAGAGGTCATGAGATGTGCCACTTTACCGTTCATTACTCACCAATTTTTGATGCCACACTGTCCAGTAAAACACGTGGATCTGTAAAAAATGGTAAAGAGAAAAGGCTTATTTTTGGAAACCAGTGAAGTAAATCATAACAGAACTGCCAGAACGATAGTTTATTAATTACTAAATAGTGCCTTCCAAATGTTTATCATTGTAAGATTCACATTTTATGTACTATGTCATCATTTGGACAGTAGCCGCCTTCAGGTAAAGAAAATCTCAGAGTCTGTAGTTTACAGTTGGGTTTTAATTAAAGTTATTAATCAGTTGACCTTAGGGAGATTACGGAGTGGAAGTAACCTAATCATATGATCCCTTTTTAAAAGTTCCAAATACCCAGAGCCTGGCTGCCAGGGACCCATCATCACATGGCAATTCTTGAGCACAAGGAAGCTGGTCTAAAGCTTCTAAGGCCGTTCTTTATGAGCAGCTCAGTTCCGTTAATTCACCTGATAGTGTCAGTTAATGGAATGATCTCTTGACTAGGAATCAATAGCATGATCTACACCTTCCTGGGTTACTCACTTGCCCCTCAGCCTTAGCCAAGTTATTTTTAGTAATTTTCTTTCAATTCATTCATATTAAAATTATATTAGTATATGAGCTATCTGTAAGGTATTAATTCAATATAAGTTTGAACTTTTATATTTTAGGAATTACCTTGCAGTGGAGCATATGGGCTCAAATGAACTAAACAAGTCATCTTTGTCATATCTCAAACCTCAGTGGTATGATTTTATTTCCACACTGCTTAGGTTATTTATTCATTAGTTAGTTACTTCAATAGTTAGTTATTTGCCTTTGTGTTCCTTATTGATAAGAGCTGGGCTTTTGAAATTCAGCAAGTCCAAGATCTTAGTTTTCTGAAACCAGAAAGCCAAACAAAGGTGATTTCTTTCAAGTAGCAGCTATTCCTTGTGAAACCAGTGTCTCTGGCATTGAAGAGCTATGGTCAGAAGGAATATAAGGTACAACGCTCAGCTTGATTAATACATTAAAATATATGCTGTTGAATGTTGCTCCCAGGGAGAAGGCTGAAGTAGGACTAATTGGGACAGAGGACAGTGGACTTCAAGCCCAGGTTATTCATCAGGCTGAGGGACACAGAACTCCAAATGGAACTAGGAATCACAGAATGGAATCAACTTAACAGGCTCAGCTGGGATAACAAAGAGAAGGGAAGTTAAATGAAGTATAACACAAGGCTTCAAAAGTTGACTAGAAAAACCACCAGCACACTAAAGTGAATCCAGAGCCTTAGAGACAAGAGAACCGTAAATATTAAAAATGCAAGTGATCTTTAATATTTCTGATTTAGTGCCCTGCCTCTAGACTGATACAGCTTTCCTAATCTGTGCTATAAACCAAGCATTAGAGGCCAAGCAGTACGCCTTTATTCCTGGCAGGTGCTTGAGTAGAGACAGGAAAATAGGTCTCTTTTGCTCTCAGCTCAGTGTACACCTACATTGTGATTTTCCTTCTGAGTCATAGTCAACTTCCCCTCGGCCAGCTGGCTTTTAAGTCAAGCCCAGGCAGGGAAACTATACTGCTACTTAGGACAACTAAATTTTCTATTAGAAGGTTTAAGACTAATTATGATAGCTTTCCCTGCTTTGTTTAGTTTTCTTCATCTCCTACTATATTCTAGGTGGTGCTTCTTGCTCTAGCCAGTCAGTTAGCTTTTTCTTACATGAGCCTTTTTTTTTCCTGAGTCCTCTACACTTTAATTTTTCTTTCTCCTCCTCCTCCACTTTCTTCCTATTGTTTTTTCTTCTTTCATTTAACAAATATCATTTGTACTTCTTTATATAAGTCAAATAGACGAATGATATGATGCCTTCTTCCCCCCATAATCTGTAGTCTAATATCCTAGTGAGAATGTATTTATAGTTCAAATCAGCATCGCCAACTTTTTTTCTGTAAAAAGCTAGACAGCAAGTGTTTTAGGCTTTCTGGGTCAACCTCTTAACAACTACTAAGCTCTGCCATTGTAGCACAAAAGCATAAATAGACAACATGTAAATGAATGGGCATGACTGTATCCCAAAAAACATTATTTACAAAAACAAGTGGTAGACCAGATTGGACCAGTAAGACATAGTTTGCCAACCTCTAATTTAAGTGTACATTTAAATAATATAAGAAGTATAGTAAGAGAATTATAAAGAAAGGGATATGGGAACCAAGAAGACTCCCTTCCTTTCCAACAATTCACGCTAATCAATAACTTTTATTGCTTAATCAATAACCATTGCTCTACTTACTTTAGACATGATACTTTTCTAATATATTTCTCTTTCTTTCTTGATATTTTGTATTACTTACTAAATGTAATTAATGAAGAGTCCATCTGCTAGATTATGAAACTGAACTATCTTGATGACATATAGTCAGCAATATATTGGTCACAGATTTTTTTGTTGTTGTTGCCATAGCCTTCTCTGTAAGTAGATTTGATACCATATCATTATTAATCTTGGCAAATTAGAACATTTTCCTATATGAGAATATAAAAGCAGGTACTGTGAATAGGTATTCAGCCTCCCTTATAGAATAAAATGTCTGAGAGAACATGGAAACAAGTTAGCTAATATGCAAGGTACGGAGAGTTAGTGCAAAGATATGCTCACAAGGACAAATGTGTCTGTCATTCTTTGCCATATATGAGCTTAATGTTTTTCAAAATTGTGGAAAATGAATTAAGGAAAGTACCTCACAATATTAGCACTTAAGGTAAAAGATCAATAAAAATATCAGCACAATGATTTTCAACTGAGGTGATTTTACCCCTCGGGGGACAGTTAGCAATGTCTGGACACGTTTTTTGGTTGTCTCTACCAACGGGAGTACTACTGGTATCCAGTGGGTAGAGGCCAAAGATACTGCTACTCTTCAAGGCACAGGAGCACCCCCACAACAAAGCATCACCCAGTCTAAAAGGTCAATACCTGGGCTGGGAAATCCTGTTCAGCCGTGTAGGCCATGTAGTTATGGTTCTTTTTTAACAAACATTTTATTATAGGATAACTGTAGATTCAAATGCAGTTGTAAGAAATAACATAGACATAATATTAATAATATACTATGTACACTTTACCCAGTTGCCTCTAAGGATAATACCTGGCAAAACTGTAGTATAAAGTCACAACATTGACACAGTCAAAGACAAAGACAAAACATTCCTATCACAACCAGAATCCTTCATGTGTCCTTTACAGCCATACTTCCTTCCCTCCAAACCCAAGGCCCTTTTTGTATGATTCCACTTATATAAACTGTCCAGAATATTCACATCTATACAGTGAGAAAGTAGAGCAGAGGATCCCAGGGCAGGAAAGAAGGAATCTGAGGGGGGAAGGTGACCGCTAATGGATAGAGGATTTTACAACCTTTCTAAGGTTGTAAAAATGTCCTGAAATTAGATTTTAGTAATTGTTATACAATTTTGTGAATACACTAAAACCTCCTAAACTGTACACTTGAAATGGGTAAATATTGTGCTACTTGAATTATATCTCTATGAAGTTGTTATAAGCAACAAAATATCAATTTAATCATTAGTTTCTATTTCTGGGCTATTTTATTCTTTTGCATAATGTGTCCATCCCTTCACAATTATCACACTTGTCTTCACTGCTGTAGCTTTTCAAAGTCTTAAAATAGAGTACAGTGATTCCTCCAATGTTCTTCTTTTTTAATGTTATTCTTTTTTTAATCAACATTTTGTTGTTTTCAGTATACAAATCTTACACATGCTTTATTTATATTTATATATATTTATATGCCTAAGTATACATTTTGGGAAGGCATTATTGTAAATGTTACTTTTTAAAAACAATTTAGGTTTCCAATTGTTTAGTAGTTCATACAATTTATTTTTGTCTGTTGACCTTATAATCTTGAAACTCATTTATTATTTCTAAAGGGTCTTCTATAGATTTATTGAAATTATCTGTCATCAATCATGTCACCAGTGAAGACATAAAGTTTCATTTTTTCCTCTCTGTTCCACATCTTTTATTTCTATTTCTGGTCTGATTGCCTTAGAGTTTGCACTATAATGTGGAATAGGAGTAGTAAACATGTGCATCCTTACCTTGCCCCTCAATTTAGGGAGAAAGCACTTAGCCTCTCACCAGTAAGTACGTTACCTTCAAGATTTTTGTCAATGTTCCTTATCAGATTGACAAAGATCTCTTCTATTCCTGGGTTGCTAAGAATTTTTTATTATGAATAGAGGTTGAATTTTCTCAAATGTGTTTTCTTCATCAGTTGATAGAATCATGTTGTTTTTCTTCTTTAAACTGTTGAATGGTGAGCTACAATGATTGATTTTTGAGGTTTGGATCAACCTTGCATTCTCACAATAAACCCCTACTTGATCATGGTATATTCGATTTGCTAATATTTGTTGAGTGTGCTTGCCTCCTTGTTCATGGAAAATATATGTTTGTAATTTTCTTCCTTTGTACTTTCTGTATCTGGTTTTGTTATCAGGGTATGCTGCCCTCATAAAGTAAGCTGGGAAGTGTTTCCTCCCTTTTATTTTTTAAAAAGATCTTTGTAAAATTGGTGTTATTTCTTCCTAAACGTTTGCTAGAATTTGCTAGTAAAACTTCTGGGCCTGGAGACTCTTTCATCAGAGGAGTTTAACCATGAATTCAAGTTTTTAAGTAGTTCAGTGATTCTTTGGTTATCTGTTTCACCTTGGGTGAGTTTTGAGTCTACAGATTCTTTACAATCATAGGAGAAATTCTCTTCAAGTAATTATTCCATGTAATCTAGATTAGCCAGTTTACGTTCATAGAGTGGTCTGTAGTATTTCCTAATTTTTTAACTAGAATTACACGATTAATAATAATAATAATAATAAAAAAAGAGTAATACAGGGTTTGTAGTGATAGCCCATCTTTCATTTCTAATAATCATGATATATGTCATATTGATTTTTCTTGATCAGTCTTGTTTGGTTTGTCAATTTTATTGATTCTTTTAAAGAACAAATTATAGTGTAATTAATTTTCTCAATTGTTTTTATGTTTTCAATTGTATTAACTTATGCTTTTATACTTTTTATTTTTAGTCCTTCCTCCTTGCTTTAGGTTAACATTCTTTTCTTCTAACTTCTATAGGTGTAAAGTCATATTTTTGATTTGAGACTTTTATTCTAATATAAGCATTTAATGTTATAAATATTCTCCTAAGCACTGCTTTAGCTACATAGTACAGATTTTGATATGTAGTTTTTTCATTTTTATTTGGGTCAAAATATTTTGTTTGCCTTAAAACCTGATCTTTGACCCATGGATTATTAAGAAGTGTTATTTAATGTCCAGGTGCTTGAGGATATCTTGTTTCTCTTTTTTCCATTTATTCCTAATTTAATTCCATTATGATCAAAGTGCATACTTTTATTTAATTCCTTTTAAATGTGTTAAGGTTTATTTTATGACATAATACATGGTCTGTTTCGGTGAATGGTCCATGCACACTTGGTAAGAAGGTGTATTCTTCCGTTGATGAATGAGTGTTGTATAATGTCTATTAGACCCAACTGATTGATAGTGCTACTTAGTTCTTCTAAATCCTTCCTGATAGTCTAATAGTTCTATCAATTACAGAGAGAGGGAAGTTGAAGTATCCAACTATAATTGTGAATTTATCAATTTCTCCTTTCAGTTTTATCATTTTTATGTCATCCATTTTAAAGTTCTGTTGTTTGTGCTTATACATTTAGGGTTATTAAATTATTTTGGTGAACTGACCCTCTTTTCATTAAGTAGTTCTCCCTGGTAATTTTATTTGGTCTGAATTTTAATATGTCTTATATTAATAAATCTATTCTAGCTTTCTTTTGATTGACATTTGCATGGTATGTCTTTTCTATTCTTCTTAACCTATCATTTATATTTGCAGTAAATTTCTTATAGAAAACATGGTTGACGAATTGGTCAGGGTGCTTTGGGGAAACAGGATGTATAAAACTATAGAAAGAGATTAGTATAAGGAATTGGCTCATGTGATTATGGAGGCTGAAAATTTGCAAGATTTGTAAGTTGAAGACCCTGGAGAGCTGATAAGACTGGAACTATACCAAGTACAAAGATCTGAAAACCCAGTGAGACACTTGCTACAGACTGGACTGAACCGCCCCTCTCCCCCATTTCATACGTTAAAGCCTTAATCCCCATTGTGAAGATATTTGACGACAGGCCTTTGGGTGGTAATCAGGTTTAGATGAGGTTATGAGAGTGGGGCCCTCACGGTACAATTAGAGCAAGCTCCAGTGTCTCTTCTTTATAAGAGCACTTTCTCTCCCTTCACCATGTGAGGACACAATAAGTAGGCAGTCATCTGCAAGCCAGGAAGAAAGACCTTACCAGGGAATCAAATTGGTCAACACCTTGATCTTGGACTTCCTAGCCTCCAGCACTGTGAGAAACACTCTTGTTGTTTAAGCCACTTAGTCGATGGTATTATGATATAGGGTATACGATATTTTGCTGTGACAGTCCAAGCTAATACACTGATGGTGTAGTTCCAGTCTTAGTCTGAAGGCCTGAGAACCATGAAAGCCAATGGTGTAGTTCTAGTCCAAAGGCCAACAGGCTCAAAACTCAGAAAGAGTTGATGTTTCATTTTATATCTGAAGGCAAGGTAAAAAACCAATGTCCCAGTTCAAAGGTAGTCAGGCTTAAGGAGCTCCTTTTTCTCATGAAGGGTTGATCTTTTTGTTCTGATATTCAGTCCTTCAAGTGAATGAGAGAGGCACACCTATATTAGGGAGAATAACCTACGTTATTCAGTCTACTAATTCAAATGTTAATCTCATGCAAAGAGACCCTCCTATAATACATCTGGAATAGCATTTGATCAAGTATATGGATTTCAGTCTACCATTTTTTTTTTCCTGTTTCATCTGTTTTTCATCTCTCTCTTTCCCTTCCTTGTTTCTTTGAACTATTAGATTTCTCTTTCTCTCTCATATTTCATCTTAATGTATTAATGATTTTTGGACCATAAATCTTTTATGAAGTTTTAGTGATTGATCAAGAGATTATATATACTTAACTTATAAAAGTCTATCTAGAATTATTTTTTTAACCACTGCGAGTGGAATGTAGAAAACTTACCAGTTTAGATGTTCCTTTACCCTCCGCTCTTTATGTTGGCTTAGATCTGTATCATTGAAAATCCCTTCAGAAAACATTTTTTTTTCTTTCTACTGTGAAAAATACCTAAATAACTGAGGGAAAATACAGTCTATTATACTTACCCAGGTATTTAACAGTTCTGTTCTTTTTTTATTCCAAATGTTCTATGTCTACTTTTGATTAAAAAATTTCCTTCTTCGTGAAAAATTATTTCACAGTTATAGAGCAGTTCATCAGACAATGAATTCTTAGTTTTCTCCACATTAGAATGTATTTATTTCACCTTCATTCTTAAAGGGTATTTCTACTGGTTAAGAACCCTAGGTTGATAGTTCTTTTCTTTTTAGCACTTTAAAATTTTTGTTGCACTTTGTTCTGGCCACCATTGTGTTAGATGAGTTATCTACAATCATTCAAATCATCATTATTAAATTATAGTTTATCCTATTAATAAAACATCATTTTTCTCTAGTTGATTTTCAAGAAATTTTTCTTTGTCTTTAGTTTTCAGTGGTTTGATTTTGATGTCTCTGGACCCAAATTTCTATGTTAATCCTGTTTGGGGTTTATTGAGTTTATTAAAGTCACAAGTTTCTATCTTTCACTAAACTTGAGAAGTTTCAGCCATTATTTTTTCAAATGTTTTTCCTCACCACACTTTTCCTTCTCCTTCTAGGACTCCAATGACATGAATTGTAAAAATTTTTGATATTATTCCACAAGTCTCTGGGGTTATGTCCATTTATTTTTCAATCCATTTTCTCTTTTTATTTGGAATGGATAATGTCTAATTATATATCTTCAAGTTTATTGATCCTTTCCTTTGTCATTCCTGTTCTGCTACTGAATCCATCCAGTGAGTTTTATTATTCTCAATATTTTAATTTTTAGTTCTAAAATGTCTATTTGGTCCTTGTTTTGATTCTTCCATCGCTTTGCTGATAATTTCTACCTTTATAGTCATTTCAAGAGTATTTACGCTTACTTCTTGCATCATTTTCATGATAGCTCCTTTAAAATCCTTGTCAGATAATTGTGACTTCTATTCCCCCTGGGAGTGGTGTCTGCTGATTTTCTTCTCCAGGACATTGAAGATTTTCCTGGTTCTTCCTATACTGAGAAATTTTGGATTATGTTCTGAACATTTTAAATATTACGTTATGATAGTCTGAGTCTTTGTTAAATCCTTTAGAGAATGTTGATATTTTGTTCAGCAGATAATCAACTCAGCTGGATTCAGGCCACACATTCTGACTAGCCTCTTGAGGGCTGTGGTTTTTATGTCAGTTCCATTTTCAAAGCCTTTGAAATGCTGTGTGTATCTGTCCTGTGTTTGCTACACCCAGTGGCTAGTCTGAGATTGGTGGTAGTTTGTCTTACTTCAGTTCTCAGAGGTTTTAGTATAATGTTTAGGGTCAGGCCCATGTATACAAAGCTCAGGAATGAGCCCAAGAGTTCCTGACAACTTTATGAGTCATCTCACCAAATTTTCCTCTCTCCATTGATATTCCCAGTACCTCCGGCCAGCACTCTAGGGATTTAATCATTTTTCTCTGCTGTGCACTTTACATTAGTGCACTTTCATTGAGGGCCAAGGGGCCAGAGAACCAGAGAAAGGGAAAAGAAAAAGAGGTTTCTCTAACCTTCTTGGGACCACAGATTCTGTGACAGGTGAAGAAGGTTATCCTCCCTCAGAGTTACAGGGTCGTAGGCTCCCCACTGTGATCCTGCTGCTGAGAGGATACTCCCCTTTCCTACCTCTCAAACGTGAACTCAAGAGTTTTTTAGAGCCTCCTCTGTTCATGCTTATGCCCACTTTAAAATTTCAGGATGAATTAAGCCCAGGTCTGGGGTTACTGGAGGAAAAAAAAAATAGGTAAACTCATTGCCAGTTTGGTGGTACTTCACATTGTTTTCCTCCAGTTGGTGTTCTACCTATTCTTGGTAGTCCTCAGATAGCTGCTCAGTGCATTCTGCCCAAAATCTATAGGTGCATTCAGTGACAGAGAAAGTATAACCTGTGCTTACCGCATCTTACCCAGAACCAAAACCATGGTTAAGTTCAAAAATAAACTTTATGACCATGTTAGAAATAATAAAATAATAACTGTAATAAAAAAAATTGTGCCATATTAGAATTCTATTTAAGCTGGGGTAGTTTGCACTTCCTTTTAAGGTAAGAGCATTTGATATAAATGTTAAGTCATATATAAAAATATAAATTATACCCAGTTCTAACTCAGCCATTTGATACAAGAAATACTTATAGAACAGCTACTTTAAGCAAGGCAATTTACTAGGCACTACAAGGAATAAAACAATTTCATGTGGTGTCAGAGGCAAACCAGTTCTGAGGCAGTATACAAGCCAAGGTACAACAGATTCCCCATTGTCAGTAGGACAGTTGTTTTACTTGGGACGATCCAACCATACTCATCATTTTACCTAATTTTACCCTAGTTTTAACTCAGCACATTCATGTTTATAATATTTAGGAAAAATTATTATTTTGACAGATTGATAAATTACTTCTTCAGAACTGTCTTAGGCTCACTTTTTTCATCAAATTGTTGAAAAGTATCCGTGTTTTACCTCTCTAATTTTTGGTTGTTTTGATACACAATTATTCATCTGTCTACTTCCTGAGAACTGGACAGCTGAGTCATATTTTGCCATATCGCTAAACACAGGTTCCTGAACTATTGTGAATATTGTTAATTGTTTTATGTACTACTTTTGTGAGAAACATTAGCAAATTCAATGTGTGAGCATGCTTTATTAACCAAGCCTGCAAAAATCAGACTGTAGATAAACAAAAGCCTTAAGAAAACTTCTTACTGAAAGCAATGAAGATTTTCCCTTTTATCAGCACGTATAAAGGTTGGGATTAGGAGGAGGGTCAAGGTGGCAGAGCAGAAGGATATGGAACTCACCTCCTCTGACAGGCACATTGAGACACATCTACATATGGAACAACTATCACAGAAAACCAACTGGAAACTGGCAGAAGACCTCTTATACAACCAAAGCTGTAAGAACGAGCTCCACATGACCAGAAAGCTTAGAGGGGAAAAAAAAGGCATCAGTTCCTAGAAGAGATCTGCAAAGGAGGGAAGGACCACATAAGGAGGCCCATGTGCTGTGGAGTGTCTCTGCCTGCTGGGAGATCTGGTGGGAAAGATGGAAGGGCTGGAGTGACCTACGCTTTGCTCACGAGGAATGCACATGTACTGGCTTGCTAGCAATCAGGGCACAGTGAGACTAGCACTGATGGCTGTCATCTCCCTGCGCTGCCAGTCCAAAACATTCTCCAGATGGGGGTGCTAATAGGTGCAATAGCTAGGAACTGAATCCGTGGTGAATGGACGCTGGGAGAAGACTCAGTCTAGCTGCATGGAAACAGACCCGAGGGCCTGGGGGTTTGGTCCTGGCCAAATCTCAGAGTCCACTGTCTGCACACATACAGCAGTGGCCAGTCCAGGAGCAGTGAAATTTGTAGGCATATATATGCACATCTCAGGCAGACAGCCCCCAAGGAGGAGTACAGAGTGGTTCATTTCCAGCTCAAGTGCTGTGGCTCCTCTCACCCCAAAACACAGCCTGGAGTTAGAGCTGGGGTGGACAGGTCCTGTTAAAATGACCATACTACCTAAGGCAATCTACAGATTCAAAGCAATCCCTATCAAACTACAAATGTCATTTTTCACAGAACTGAAACAAAATATTTTAAAATTTCTATGGAAACACAAGAAAACACCAAAGCAATCTTGAGAAAGACTAACAGAGCTGGAGGAATCACGTTTCCTGACTTTAGACTATACTACGAAGCTACAGTAATCAAAACAGTGTAGTACTGGCACAAAAACAGACAGCTAGATCAATGGTACAGGACAGAAAGTCCAGAAATAAAACCATGCACTTATGGTCAATTAATCTGTAACAAAGGAGGCAAGAATAGAAAATGGACTAAAGACAGTCTCTTCAATAAGTGGTGCTGGAAAACTGGACAGCTACATGTAAAAGAATGAAATTACAGCATTGTCTAACACGTTATACTAAACTAAACTCAAAACTAAAAGATCTAAATGTAAGGCTAGATACTATAAAGTCCCTAAAGAAAAACAGGCAGGACACTCTTTTGACTTAAATCACAGCAGTATTTTTTTGGATCTATCTCTTAAAGTAATGGAAACAAAAGCAAAAATAAACAAATGGGACCTAATTAAACTTAAATCCTTTTGCACAGAAAAGGAAACCATAAACAAAATGAAAAGACAACCTATGCAATAGAAGAAAATACTTGCATATGATATGACCAAAAAGGGATTAATTTCCAATGTATACAAACATATCATATAGCTCAGTATCAAAACAAACAAGCAAACAAAAAAATCACAACCAATCAAAAAATTGGCAGAAGATCTAAATAGATATTTCTCTAAAGACAACATACAAATGGCCAACAGGCACATGAAAAGATGCTCAACATACTTAATTATTAGAGTAATGCAAATCAAAATCACAATGAGATATCACCTCACATGGTCAGAATAGCCAACATCAAAAAGTCTACAAATAATAAATGCTGGAGAGGGTGTGAAGAAAAGTAAACCCTAGTACACTGTTGATGGGACTGTAATTGGTACAGCCATGATGGAGAAGAGTAGAGGTTCCTTTAAAAACTGAAAAAATTACCATATAATCTAGCAATTCCACTCCTCAGCATGTATCTGGAGAAAAGGCAGATGCACCCCAATGTTCATAGCAGCACTATTTATAACAGCCAAGACATGGAAGCAACCTAAATGTCCATTGACAGATGAATGGATAAAGAAAATGTTGTGTTTATGAATATATACATATACACACATACACACACACACACACACACAGTGGATTATTACTCAACCATAAAATAGAATGAACTAATGCCATTTGCAGCAACATGGATGGACATAAAGATTATCATACTAAATGAAGTAAATCAGACAGAGAAAACAAGTATCATATGATATCACTCATATGTGGAATCTAAAAAAAAATGCAAATGAACTTACTTACAAGACAGAAATAAGCTTACACAGAAAACAAACTTATGGTTACTAAAGAGGAAAGGGGGTGGGTGGGTAGGGGGATAAATTAGGAATTTGGGATTAACATAGACACACTACTATATATAAAACAGATAAACAACAAGGACCTACTGTATAGCAGAGGGAATTATATTCAATATCCTATAATAATCTATAATGGACAATAATTGAACAAGAATATATATATAGTATATGTTATACTATATACATATTATACACACACATATGTATAACTGAATCACTTTGCTATACACCTGAAACATTGTAAGTCAATTATACTTCAATAAAAAGAAAAATTAAAACAATAGAAAAGTTCAAAAAAACCAAGAGCTGGTTTCTTTCTTGAAAAGATAAAGAAATGAAAAAAGAGTAGTAACAATCAATACCACAGAAATAAAAAAAATCATGAGAATACTATGAACAGTTTTATGCCAACAAGTTGGGCAATCAGGAAGAAATGGACAAGTTTGTAGAAACGTACAACCTGCCAAAACTGAATCAAGAAGAAACAGATAGTTTGAACAGACCAATCATTAGAAGTGAAATAAAATTTGTAATATAATATTCCCTGCAAACAAACGTCCAGGACCAGATGACCTTACTGAGGAAATCTACCAAACATACAAAGAACTTATACCTATACTTCTCAAACTATTTCAAAAGTTTGAAGAGGAGGGAATACTCCCAAATTCATTCTGCGAAGCCACCATCGCCCTGATAGCAAAACCAGACAAAGAAACCACAAAAAACCAAAGTTACAGGCCAATAACTTTGATGGACACAGACGCAAAACTCAACAAAATATTAGCAAACTGAATCCAACAATACATAAAAAGGACCATACACAATGATCAAGTTGGAGTCATTCCAGGGTTGCAAGGATAGTTCAACATACTCAAATCAGTCAAGGTGATACATACCACAGTTACAAAATGAAAGACAAAAACTACATGATTATGTCAATAGACTCAAGGAAGACAAATGATAAAATTCAACATCCATTCATGATAAAAACTCTTGTCAAAGTAGGTAAGAGGGAATATACCTCAACATAATAAAAGCTATTCACAACAAACCTACAGCCAACATAATATTTAATGGTGAAAAGCTGAAAGCCTTCCTGCTAAATTCTGGACCAAAACAAGGATGCCCACTCTCACCACTTCTATTCAACATAGTATTGGAAGTCCTAGCCCTAGTAATCAGACAAGAAAAAGAAATAAAAGGTATCCAAATTGGAAGAGAAGGGGCAAACCCATCACTATTTGCAGATGACATGATACTCCATGTATAGAGCCCTAAAGACTCCACACAAATCTATTAGAACTACTAAATAAAATCAGCGAGGTAGCAGGAGCCAAGATTAATATACAGAAATCTGTTGCACTTCTTTACACTAACAATGAAGTATCAGAAAGATAAAGTTTAGAAATCCCATTTAAAATCACATCAAAAAAGTAAAATACCTACAAATAAATTTAACCAAGGATGTGAAAGACCTTTATGCTGAAAACTATAAAAAACTGATAAATACAGTATAATTCAAAGAAATGGGAAGATTCCCATCCTCTTGGATTAGAATTGATACTGTTAAAACGGCCATACTACCAAAAGCAACCTAGAGATTTAATGCAATCCCTATCAAATTACCTATGATAATTGTCACAGAATGAGAATACTACTAAAATTTATATAGAACAACAAAAGACCCAGAATTGCCAGAGCAATCCTGAGGAAAAAGAACAAAGCATAACTTTCCAGACTTCAGATAATACTACAAAGCAAAAGTAATTTAAACAGCAAGGTACTGGCCCAAAAACATATGGATCAATGAAACAGATCAGAGAGCCCAGAAATAAACCCATACACCTATGGTTATTAATTTTAATGAAGGAGGCAAGAATATGTTAAATAGGTTTGAAAGTGAAAACCAAGTTTTGTGAATTCTGGGTCATCTTTTTGAGCTCACTTTTCAGTTAGATGAGATCATCAAAATATCTATGTGTTTTTATAATACTGTCATTCAATATTTGCATAAATGAATCTTTGAAGATTTTCAAAGGAAAAGTAGTGATATATTTGCTATTGAGGAAAGACAAACTAAGTCTCATGACAATTACATTATTTTGTGATGTTTTTGATGTGCCTTATAAAAGTAGTCAAAATGCTTAGCTTTGTCACTAAAGTATAGCATGAATCAATCCATGTGAGTTAAATGGTATTTGATTAAACAACAGCCTGAATAAAATGAGCATTGATAATTTTTAAAAAAGAATATACAACAGAAAAAAGATCATCACTTCAGCAAGTTGTGTTGTGAAAGCTCTACAGCCTCATGTAAATCAATGAAATTAGAATATTCTCTCACACCATACAAAAAAAGTAAACTCAAAATGATTTAAAGACCTAAATATAAGACATGACACCATAAAACTCCTAGAAGAGAACATAGGCAGAACACTCTTGGACATAAATTGTAGCAATATTTTCTTAGTTAATTCTCTCAAGAGAAAAGAAATGAAAGCAAAAATAAACAAATGAGTAACAAAGTTTTTGCACAGCAAAGGAAACAATCAACACAATGCAAAGACAGCCTATGGACTGGGAGAAAATATTTGTAAATGATGTGATTAAGATCTAAAATATGTAAACTCATACAACTCAATATCAAAAAAACAAACAACTCTATCAGAAAATGGGCAGAAGACCTAAATAGATATCTCTTCAAAGACGTACAGATGGCCAATGGGCACATGAAAGGATGCCCCAACTGTTAATTACTAGAGAAATGCAGATCAAACCCACAATGAGGTTATCACCTCACACTGATCAAAATGGCTATCATCAAAAAAATCTACAAATAATAAATGCTAAATAGGGTGGGGAGAAAAGTGAAGCCTAGTACATTGTTGGTGGGAATGTAAATTGATGCAGCCAGTATGGAAAACAGTATAGAGGCTCCTTGAAAAACTGAAAATAGAGCAACTATATGTTCCTGCAATTCCACTCTTGGGTGTATATCCAGAAAAGATCAAAATTCTAATTTGAAAAGATACATGCACCCCAGTGTTCATAGCTTCACTACTTACAATAGCCAAGACATGGAAACAACATAAGTGCCCATCAACAGATGAGTGATTTAAGAGTATGTGGCTGGCACATACACACACACACACGCACACACACATAAACACAATGGGCTATTACTCAGCCATAAAAAAGAAAGAAAAATTGCCATTGGCAGCAATACAGATGGACCTAGAGATGATCATACTAAGTGAAGTAAGTCAGACAGAGAAAGACAATTATATGTTGTCATTTATATATGTGGAATGTAAAAAATAATACAAATGAATTTATATATAAAAAAGAGACTCACAGACATAGGGAAAAAATCTGTGGTTACCAAAGGGGAAAGAGAGGGGGGAGGGACAAATTAAGAGTATGAGATTAACAGACACAAACTACTATACATAAAATAGATAAGCAACAAGGATTTACTGTCTAACACAGGGAAATATATTCGATATCTTAAATAACCTATAATGGAAAATAACCTGAAAAAATATATATGTAACTGAATCACTTTGCTGTATATCTGAAACTAACAAAATATTATAAATCAACTATACTTCAATTTAAAAAAAGATTAAAAAAAAGATTACGATTACTTTTTTGGTTTACTGAATGAAATTTGTTTATATTATCAGGAGATCAATAAATAGAAAGCAACTGATGAATTAGAAGAATCATTATAATAAAAAAAATAACCTGATGTTATTGCTAAGCTTGGCAACATAAAGTGAAGTTCTGCTTAGAGGAAATTATCAGAGTATGTTAAAAGTCTTTGCATGCTTTAGAAATAAAACATTTATGTCTGAAACAAAGGAGTTCATTAAAGTGGCAAATGTCATTCACTGTAAAATGAGAAGTTAAAACATTCCCCAGCTCTGCTTCTGAGGAGCAAAAAAATCTCTAGAGTCAGATGGTTCAGAATAAAATTCTTTTTTTTTTTTTAACATTTTTTTATTGATTTATAATAATTTTACAGTGTTGTGTAGAATAAAATTCTTGCTCTAACTCATTCTGTTTTTAGAATCCTGAGCAAGTTACTTAGCTTCTCTAAATCTCGGATATTTATCTATAAAAAAAGGAAATAATAAGGTAATTTACTTCAGAGTTGCTATGAGGATAAAACAATATAAGACTTAATGCTTCTTCCCTAGTCCTCAATAAAAGCTATTATTATCACTAAACAAGTTATCCAATACAGCTCAGTATTTTATCAAAAAGGGAAAATAAATCTTTTAGTGGCAAAGACATCTCTGGGGATATGTCTGAGTCACCTCAGGCAAGGTGGGGTGGTGGTTTCTACTTTTTTTTTTATTTATTTCCTTATGGATTAAGGTATATATAGTTTCCATAATTCTCTCAATTAGAAGGATACCAATCCAGTGAAGTTTGTTTATATCCATTCATACTATTCTCTATAATGCCTGTTAATTCCCTATTTTTTTCCACTCATTTATTCAGTTGACATTAACTGAGGCTACTGAATGCCAGGCACCATGCTAGGCACTGCGAATAAAAAGATTAATGAAGATACAGCTCCTGTCTTGAAGGACACCCAATCTTTAGCAAAAAGATAAACAACGACATCAAAATTTCAGTGGTATGCTGGAGCCATTTATCTGCTCATGAGAACTCATTGCTGTAACTCCAGGAATTTTATAAGCTGGTTGTTGAACAGTCTCATTACTAAAAAATTTAATTATATAAATTTACAATTAAATAAATTATATTAAAACAAAGTTAATAAATATTCAAAACTCATTACTTTATTGTTTTACTACATTTTACTGATCTATGCATTTGAGTTTATTTATACCTATTATTTCTATATGCTGGAAATCTCATAATTTTGTGTTACTCTACATCTTTTCCCAATTCCATGTTTCATTATTAACATGTTGGTCACTTGAAATCAGCTATGGTAAAGTACTAACACCATGGAAATTGGCAAATATTACAAATTAGGACTCCTTTCCCCTAGACTTACATTTGTTAAACACTTGCCAGCACAACGATTCATCTAATTGTAATGCACTGTGATATGTACTATCAGAGAGAGATGTATAAGATGCCATAGGAATACAAATGAATTGATCAATGAACCACTGACCAGAGAAATTAAGGAAGCCTTAGTAGAGAAGGAATATTTAAATTGATTAAATTTAGAAAGCACTTGGGTCTTTAACAACCCTGAGGAATAAAGAGGATCTTCTGAAAACTGTGACAGACTATTATCATTGTTCCCAGATATTCCCTCCTCCTTCCTGTTTTACATCACGGTCTATTGCCTTTAAACTTGGCCTTGTGAACTGATTTTGCCAATGGCACGTCAGTGAACACAAAGTAAGCCACCTTCATCAGAAGTTTTTAAGAGCCCTTGCATGTGCTTGCCAACTAACTCTCTTGCTCTTACCTTTGCCTGAAAAATATAATGATTGATCTAAGGGCAGGTCTTTCATCCTGGGTGCTAGAATGAGAAGACATGTAAAGTGGAGATGCAGCCACTAACTTCAGCGACTGTAAATAGCAGCAGCTGGAATGTTAATGTGAGTAAGAAATAAATCATTGTTATTGTAAGCTGTTGATATTACAGAGACATTTACTGCCTTAGCATAATATATTGAAATGTGTTACATTTAAGGTTGGATTTAACATTGGCACCTTCTTGCTTACTTGCCATTGCCAGAGAACCTTTCTTGTAAGCAAAATTAATCTGTGATATACCCCAAATGCTTTCAAAACATGCTAAGATACTACTTCCACAAATCTTGTGATGGCACAAAGAACCTGGGTGACTTGGTGTAGTCACCTTTCAGAGCAGGAAACTGCAGAAAATAAATGAAGATGGAGAATCTAGAATCACATTACATATATTACAATTTTTGCTCAAAGCCAACACTGAATAAAACCAAAACTTGCATGTATCATTAAAGAGTTAGAACTTGCAGGAACCTACATAATCTTACTACCCAGCCCCTTAGATTCACCGCTTGTGAGACTAAGGCTCAAGTATGTTGAAAGGTTTGCAAAAGAAGTGAGCTAAGAAGCTGGAATACAGCTCAGGTCTCCTAATTTACAGTATTTTCTATCTTCTGTGTAATAGCTATTATCATTATTGGTACTAACATCTAGTCCATATTTACTATGAACAACACTAAATTTTTATTCTATTCAATTCAGTTAATTCATGTAATCCTCACCAATCAAAAAAACCTATGAGGTAAATATAATTAACATTTATTTTTAAAAAATAATACTCAAGTTAAATAACTTTACCCATGATCACATAGATTTCGCAGCCTCACACTTCATCACTGGGCCAGTCTGCCTCACTCATACTGCTCCATGAGGTGCAAGATGTTCAAACTGTTACCAGAAAGAACATTCTTTTCATTCTGAGAGTCAACATGTCATTTTTTCCTATAAAGATCACAATGTGGTTTTAATATGAATTAAATGATTGTGAGAGATGCATCACCTTTCAAATTACTACCTGCTCTAATCAAAGCCATCTACTCAAAAGACAACTCTTGTCGTGAAGGGTATTTCATTTGTATTGTTTTGTTGCTTTGACTCAAGATGTTCTCTTCAAGACTACTGGAAATTAGACAAGTAACTTGCTGAAGACTTGTAATATAACTATTATAATACCTGTCTGGGAAGGGATCAGTTTTTTGAAAGAGAACTACCACCTTCAAACCCCATGTTATCAAAGAAATACATGTGTGTTCAATAGATAGAAGTGTTTCCCATTTTCTTGGTTAAGTCAACTAATGTTGACTTAATGTCCTTTAATGTCCAGAATTTTTTAAAAACTGTGAGGATTGCTTTATGTAACTTGTGAAGTTAACTAGATACAAGCTGAGAATATTTTGACATTGAAGAATACTCAATACTCACGAAGTTCTTCACTTTCAGAAGAAGCTTAACAGCAGAGGGAATTCCTTAGGTTTCTTTACCGTTTCCTTTCTCCAATTCACTTTGCATGTTGAGGACATGGTTTTATAACAGAATTCCACAGCTCAGAAGCTAATCTGCAAGCTTATGGAGTTACCTGATGGAATTATTCTCTGTATTACTCTGTTGCTACAGTCCTTCCTTGGCTTCCCATCTTTGGGACCAAACTGCCAAGGATATTCAATGGAACTGGCCATACTGAGCAGCAGTCTAGTGACCTGCTAGAAGGCATCCTGGTGCATCCCATCTATTCAAAGAGCTCTCAAGTGTACTAACCCATGTGGCCATCAAAATGTAGGTATTCCTCTAAAGAAGAACTGAATCCACCATGATCTTTTACTTGCCTTCAGGAACATTGAAGCACAGTGAACTTGGGGGAATTGTTCCAGGACACCCAGAAAAGTATGGCAACCAGAAAAGTTAGAACCTAATGTATTTTCTTATCAAGAGAATAAGCCGTTTCACTAGCTATCCTTTTCTCTTTGGTTTAGCTTCTCTTAGCATTTCCCTTGCTTCCTCATCCACCAAAGATTCTGATCCCCATATGACCTACATTTATATCAGGTAAAATCTCATGATTATTTGGTATTCAATGAAGTGAAAAACGAATAAGAACAGAATTTTTATGAGTTTTCCAGAACTACTTTTTATTTTAGATGAAAATTCATTTTATACAGGAGTTATTTCTATCTTTGAGATTTGCCACCTGATAATGAACAGAAATTGAGAGTTTACTTATATTAGTACTAGAATTCACTCATTGAGCTTTAATACAAAGAGGCATAAAATTAGAAATTGTACTAAAGAAAGAAAATCCCATAAATGATAGAGCAACTTGTCCTGATGATTAAATTTACTTAGACTTTAGGTTTAGAAAACTATTTTTAATATCTCTGCTTTAGAATTTGGTCTAGTACAATATGTTAGTTTGTTTCTTTATAAGCTTACATCTTTCTCAATCATATTTTATATACATATATAGCATATATATGAAAGTGTATTTTATTTTTTATGAAAGTGTACTTTATTTTTTATTCAATTGTTACTTTAGCAGTGTCTGCAATTAAGAACCAGCTCACTAAATGAACTGTAATTATTGCAAATTGTGGTAAGCACCAGTAATTAAAATGTTGCAGTAATGTTAGCCAGCTTTGCTAGATGCCCTTTGAGAGTAGCATAAAATGATATTATGTCTTTAACTGGTGTTTGTATTACAGATGAGAAAACCTGGAAATGCAGGCCTTCAGAATCCTTTGGCTCAGTCTTTAGAGCATAATGTAAAGTGGGGATTAGCCGTTATCCAGTGAATTCAAACTGGGAAGATAGTCAATTTGGTTAATTCCACAGTGAAAGTGGCTTTTTCTTTAAAATGTGCAATCTTTAGGGCATAAACATACGTGGCTTCCCCACGAGGGGAAAATGAACAATAAACTCTAATCTCTTCTTTGTGTTTGTGGGATGCTAATAGTGAGCCTTCTGGGTACAAAAGCAAGACAGAACTCCTTCAACACCCACCCATCTTTTGAGGATCCTCACCCAGCTGCTACCCGCAGTGAACTCTCCAGCTGTGCAGTCATTTGGCAGAGTGCACTGTCATGCATAACTTAAGCTATGTGTGTGTGTGACTCCAGTACAATTGGTGAATACAGATTGTCCACATGAAAACCCTCTAACTTACTGCAAATGAAAAACAACTGATCAATGGTTTTTGGGTCATGAGAATGACCTAAATGTCAGTTTTTGTATTGACTGAATCCATCCATCAACATATTAATTTGCTTCCTTTCCAGCTTCACTTAGGTGACTTGAAAAATGACATCTGATTATGAAAAAGTGTGTGACTTAGAGAAAGATGTGGTAATATGGGTGAAAATGTAAAGAACTATATATCTTTCTAAAAACAGTGATAATGAATAGGTACTATGTCCATAAGATTTAAGTACAACAAACCTCTGTAAGGTCCTCAGAGACCACAGACGCTTGGAAGAAGGGGAGGAGCTGTCTGTTACAACGTGAATGACAGACATCTGCCACGCTATGATCCTGAAAGTCATCTGGTCTCCAAAAACATTCCAACTGCAAGACCCAATGGACAGACCTCCTTGTCCTGGCTATGACAGCTTATCGGGTATTGTGGAATAGTTCTCCTGCAATAAACAACTGTGAATCTAGGCAAAAAGTAAAAATCAACTGATTTCAGACTTTGTATAACAGACAGTACAGGGATTTGGATCCTTGAGGAAAGGTAAACACACAGATTTACTCCATTATTCTGCTTAGGGACGTTTCAAATTGTAGCACAGGGAACTAGAGTCCAAACAGAGAGAACTGGTCTGTCCAATGAGAGGCAAGAGAGGACAGGTTCAAGGCTGTGACATGGCCAGAATTTGGAGAGCAGGGTATCAGAAAGCAGGGAGCAGCACAGACAAGGAGCCCCAGGAATCTGCACAGGGATCCCCTTCCATCTTTGGCCAAATAATAAGCTGCACACACGCAGAGTAAAACTCCACAAGGCCTGGAAAACCGTAGTTACTAAGGGACAATGAGGAGCATGGAGACTGTAGAGTGTACTTGGTACTGGAATACACTGGAGACCTGAGAGAGGAGAGAGGAGACAGCCAGAGTAGAGACATCTCTCTGAAAAACCCAGTCATCCAGCTGAAATCTTAGAGAGGCCATACCTTAAGAATAGGACAAGTCTAGCCCTAAAGTGAGAGCTACTCTAGAACTATTTAAACAAAGCCTAAATCTAAGCCTCTGCAGAATTAAGCTGAGCCACCAGCAAATGAACAGCCTGCTAGAACAAATCTCAACATTTTTTAAAGACAGAATAATGTAGGCTTCAAGTACCATAGTAGTCACAACGCCCAAATTCAATCAGAATTTACTGGATATTCAAAGACAACTTTTAAAAAATGACTCACAACCAAGAAAATTAGACTGAACAGAAATAAACCCAGATGTGACACACATGTTGGAATTAGCCCAGTGACTTTAAAGCAGTTAATATATATATTTCACGAATTTAAATACAAAGGTAATGTGTGAAAAGATGGAAATATATTCCTCAACAGAGCAATATAAACTATGAAAAGAAAAAGCAATAGAAATCTTAAAACTGAAAATGATATAATTTAAATAAACATCCCAAATTCACAAAGCTTAACAGCAGATTGCACATTTTATCAGTTAATAAAAACTAAATTGGAGCACAGAGAGAAATTTACTGACTTATGACACAGTATCAAGTGGTCTTACATTCATATGATAAGATCAGAGATAGGAAATGGCAAAAGAAACCCGTGGAGGAAAAAAAATCCAAGCAGCAGTTACCTCTTTGTGGGAGGAATTAGCTGCAAAAGGACAGGAGGGAACATTTTGAGAAGGAAATGTCCCATATTTTGATAAGTATGTGGGCCATGGAGTTGTATTTCTCAAATCTCACTGAACTATATTCTTATGGTCTGTGTTTTTCACTGTTTGTAAATTATACTTTTAATAAAAAAGGGGACAATGACCAATTAGTATTGTAAGCACCAAAATACTGGCAATCCCCTTATTATCCACGAAATCGTGTTTACCTCTAGCTCTCAGTGTGACAAATTGTTAGTTTCATCTCCTCTCTCTATAATTTTTTAAAGTCTCTTAGTGATCCTTTTCTTCACTCCCTTGTTAAATATTCATATTTCTAAGTTTCTGTCTTTGGCCCTCTTTTATTCCAATTGCATACATCCTTTCAGTATCTAGGATATGATTAGTATAGTGCAAGCATTCCGTTCTGGCTGGCTGGCTGGGTAGCTAGCTAAATAATGAGTACTCTTCTGTTTTTATTCATTTGATTTATATGTCAGCAACTCCTCCAGGTGCTAAAGATGCAGTTGTGAACACAACCAAAAAAAAAATTTGTTTCTAGTGTTCACATTCTATTTATAGTAAAGTTTGGGTTCAACTACCAAGTTCAAGCATACCTACCTCCAATTTTGCCTTCTAAGTCACTGCCAGAGTAATATGAAGATCTGTATCTGATTTGTTACTCCTATATAAAATCTTTTTGATATTTAATGTTCATAAGTTTATGTATACTTTTTGGCATGTTCAACCACATCTCTACCTTAACATCCTATGTTGTAGTCATATAAATTTTGTTTTTGTTTCATCTCTCACCGTGTCTTTGCGTAAGGGATTCCTTCAGTCTAGAACATCCTCCCTCCTCTCAATCTCCACTCTCAATGTCTCCCTCCAGAATCCTCCTTATTCATTCTTCAGAGATCTCTTGACATTTTCTTGACCTCACAGACAGAGTTAAAGTTTTCTCCTCAAGGTTTCTTTCCAGTACTCCCCTAGTTACTTGTGTACAGGTTTGTGTCTGTAAACTGAGTGTTGATACAGATTACCCTGTGGACATGTAAGAAGCAACGCAGTAGAAGAATTAGAGGTGCAGCACCAAACAAGGTGCTCCAGAAGAGCCTATCTAGCGGGGAGCAGAGGGAAGAGTAGGATGTCCAAAAGCAAAATTGGAACCCAGTATTTAGGAACAGATGCCAAGGGACATTAGCCATCTACCAAATCCACAGCCACCTACCAAGTACAACAGACTGGATTCTATCCACATCCAGATGCCAGAGGCATGTATCCTTGAGGCGCTAGGAATAAAAAGGGCTATTAACCAACAGATGGCTGACCAAAATTTATACAAAGATAGTTAATGATCAAGAACACTGGAAGTGGGGGACATAAGATTTTTGAGTTTGAGTGCCTTCAAATTCAAAAAACTCCTGACAAATTTTGAATTCTATTTAATCCTCAGTAGACTAGAATAATACTGTTGTCATTTAATTGGCTATGTGATACAGGCAGCTGATAGGAGCTACTTTGGGAACATAGACTGATACCTTCTCCAAAAAAACAAAACAAGACAAAAACTTGTTATACTTGTTAATAAGCCTGTTTCTCCTTTTAAGCAGTGAGGTCCTTGAAAACCACACTAAGTTCTTCTCTGTGTTTACTATTATGTGTGCCCCATCATAGGCACTGAAAATTCTCTTTTAATAATTAACCATTTTCAGTGAGCAGAGCAGTATTTACACAAAGCATCCTTTAGTCCTTAAACATGTACTCTTCGTTTGGTATTGTGATGGGTTTTGTTGTCATGAGAACATTTTGCCAATTAAAATTCTGTGAAGAAAGTAATCTAAAGATGTTAAATCCAAATGTCAAACAGATTAGCTCAAAATTAATAAGCTTTATATTGCATAGATAATGCTTTTTAAAAATTTGATTTAAAAAATTTTATTTTTATTTATTTTTAAATTTATAGTTGATGTACAGTATTACCTAAGTTAGAAATTTACAACATAGTGATTCACTATTTTTAAAGGTTATATTCCATTAGTAATTGCCACAAAACACTGGCTATATTCCCTGTATTCTATGATACATCCATGTAGCTTATTTATTTTATACATAATAGTTTGGACATCACAGTCCCCTACCCCTATTTTGCCCTCCTCACTTCCCTCTCTCTATTGGTAACCACTGATTTATTCTCTGTATCTGTGAGTCTGTTTCTTACTTGTTATATTCACTAGTTTGTACTATTTTTCATATTTCACATATAAGTGATATCATACAGTATTTATCTGTCTTATTTCACTTACAATTCTGATTTCCTCTTTCTCAGTTTATTCTCTCAATTTGGTGGAACACCTTCTGATACCTTCTTGAGAGCAGTGCATGGGAGTGGAGTCATAGAAGAGTGCAAGACAGAGGAGTATAAAGACCCCGAGCTCACTTCCTCTCACGAGCACACCAAAATCACAACTACTGGCAGAACAACTGTCAATTAAAAAGATTGGCATCTACCAGAAAAAAATCTTCTATAGCTAAAGACATAAAGAAGGAACCATAACGAGACAGGTAGGAGGAATGGACTGGCAATATAACCGAGTGTCATACCCCCAGGTGGGAGACCCACAAACTAGAAAATAATTACACTGCAGGGGTTCTCCCCAAGGAGCTAGAGGTCTTAGCTCCATGACGGGCACCCTAGCCCAGGCGTCCTGCAACAGGAAGACGAGCCACCAGAGCATTTGGCTTTGAAGGCCAGTGGAACTTACTACTTTCAGGAGTCCTAGAGGGCTACGGAAAATAGTCCACTCCTAAAGGGCACACACAAAATTTCACATACTCTGGGACCCAGGGAAGAAACAGTAATTTGATAGGAGCCTGGGTCAGACCCACCTGCTAATCCTGGAGAGTCTCCCAGAGACAACTGCAGCTCACCCTAAGGACACGGACACTGGCAGCAGCCATTCTTGGGAGCTCATGCTATCACATGGCCACTGGTGCTAGAAAGTGCCATTGTGGAATCCTCCTCCTAGCTTATTAGCCCCAGGACACAGCCCTGCCCTGGCCCTTCTGCCTGTAGGCACCAGTGCTGGGATGCCTCAGGCCAAGCAACTAACTGGGTGGGGACACAGCCCCACTCATGAGCAGACAGGCTGCCTAAAGACCCTTTGGGCCCACAACTGCCTCTGGGCCTGGCCCTGCCCACCAGAGGGCCCAGGACCCAACTCCACCCACCAGCGGGCAGGCATCAGTTCCAGAATGCCCTGGGCCCCAGGCCTGCCCTCCAGGAAGCCTGCTCTAGTCTCTGGATCAGCCTCCCCCACCAGGGGACTGACAACAGACACAAGAAAACCACAGTCCCTCAGCCTGTGGCCCAGCCTGCCCTAGGACCAGCTGGGCCCTGGCCCCGCCCATCAGCAGGCCAACCCCAGCTTTGTGGCACTCTAGACCCTGTGCTCAACTGTGTCGAGACCCTCCTCTCCTACCAGAGATCTGACACCAGCTCTGGGACCCTGGGCCTTGCAATCAGACTCCAAAACCCGGCTCTGCCCAGGACCTGGCCTCACGCACCAGTGGGTGAGCAACAGCCCTGGAGTCTTCTGGACCCTAACTCCACCACCAGTGAGCTAGCACTAACCTTGGGGACCCCCAGGGTTCCACACTCAGCCAACTCCCAACCTGGTCCTGCCAACCAGTGGCCAGCAGCCACCGCACAAAGCAGGGCCTGGCTTCTTTACTCTGTATTTTTCATCTCATGACTGATTATTCTAGTATCAGTTATAATTACTATTTAAGTGTATGAAGTATTTTGTCCATGCTGTTCTGTGGAACACTGACTCAAGGAAATATTAACAGATGTACCATGTAAGGAGAGAAATTTTAGAAGCACAGCCATTCTGATCTCTCTCTAGAAGATTCACAATGCACACCAATATATTAGTCTCCAAGGAGTTCTATGGGGGAGAGGGTGATTTTTAATACATAGACCTCCACATAGTTCATCACAAAATACTTACTTTACAACAAGTTAATAACCTTTGGGGCAATGGTTTCTAAGGGTAACAGTTTAAGAGATTTCTTCTAAAGAATAGTAACTGTGTTCTTTACAAAGACATGGAACCAAATATAGTGAAATTATGGTAGGCCTCAGATTCAGAAGTCACAGGTTCAAACCAGTTATGAGTCTCATTCTGGGAAAGTTCTTTAATCACTCTGAAGATTATAAAGATGTCTCATAGGTACAGGGTGCACAACAAATACTGGTTTTATTTTTCTTACTTTATAATCCCCTTCCACATTCTGATGATGGACCAAATACTGGACTAGGAGGCCAGCTGGGGTTGACCATCCCTTAAACAAGTAGGGTGCCTTGCTGGTAGCACCTGTGCTTCTGGGGAGCCAGGTGGGGCAGAGTGATATTGAGACCAGGCAGAAGATAAGTGGGGAAGTGGTTATTCCACCCACACATTCTCACATGTCACAAAATGCAGCTGGTGATTATTCTCTCAGGAGACGGCTACTAGCATGCATACCAATGAAAACAAGTTCTCGTGTCTTGTTTGGCACGTGTGTCTTAATTACTGACCCCTTCTCTGAGGAATGCAACAGGAACTTCTCTCCTTTTCTGCGAAACAATTATAAAATTGGCCAGAAGATTTAAGTCAGTAATTTTCAGACATAATACCTGGAGGTTTCTTTAGGCTGTAAGCACAGTATCAGCTGTAGGGTTTTTCTTTTAAATTATCCAGTGCTAGTTATAAATGAAAATGTTGAGTGAGTACTGTATCTTTTGAATTTCATCAAGTTGTGAACAGATATGCCTTCTCACAAATTTTTAACAGATGAGGCTTTAACCTAAGAGCTTTTTAAATCAGTTTCTTCATCTTGCTGTGTCCTAAGAAAAGACTGGCATGGGCAAGCATTTTGGTGCAAGGAGTGTCCTGATTAGAACAGAGCTTAGTCCCACTGTGCCTCTCCCCAGCCCACCGCTACCCATGGCAAAGCATGAGCCGAAGAACACACAAGCCGTTTCTTCCTTAGGAAAAAATTCACGTTGTCAGTTTTCCCCACAAATCAAACATAGCTTCATAAAGATCACAGCAAATTGAGGAATAGGGGTTAAAACTTGCAAAAGACTGAAAACTAAATTTAAAAAATAAAACTAGATTTTTCTCTTGACAATCTAGAGTAATGTTATAGGATCCAGAACCTACACATTTGTAGGGAGTAGTTCTGTAGTCAAACCCAATGTCAGAAATATTGTGGCTGGTAGGGTGCCTCTGCGTGGTGTGGACGCCTGGGTTTCATAAGCACACGGAAATCTCTACAAATAAAAAGTCAACCCAGTGATGTTACTCATCCTTTCTCTCTTTTTTTCATCTCTTTCTTTCCTTCTTTCCTCCCTTCCCTCCCTCCCTTTCTCTTTCTCCCCTACTCTCTCTCCTTGTGTCTCTCTCTCTTTCTAGAGAATATGAAACAGTTCCAGATGGTGAGCAAGTGGCCAGACTCAAACAAGCTGCAAAGCTTGCTGGCACGAGAGAACCTGCTCCGCGGTGACATACAAGTGCAGAATCCCCACAGTCCTGCTTCCTGATGAAACTGGAAAGAACAAACCAACAATAGAGAAATGAGTACTGTAATTTATCTTGGAGGCCATTTAGGTTGTTTATCCCAAACTACATTTTGATTCCAGTTACAGTTTAATTATGAGTATTTGTTCTCTAACAGAGACTAAACAAAGGGTAACTATTTTCTTTTATCTTTTTCTTTGTTATGAAAATTTCAGTTTCATGTTTGCCTCTCCTCTCTCTTTAAATAGTGTCTCATGCTATGTAAACGCACTCAGCTCAATTTCTTCCCATTCGGATGAAGTCTCTAAAACAAACTAACGATAAGAAAGAGCAGAAGTTTTTACATATAAGAAATGTGTGACTTAAGAATGCCTTATGTATTTCCTTAAGCTTTTATTGCATATATGTGACAATGTAAATTTTCAGAGTGGAAGAAGCCCACTGAGCTTTGATACCCATCTCGAGCAATAACTGGCAAGCTGTTTTGTTTCTGATCATGAAATGGGAAGTTAATAAAGATACAGAACGAGTGTGGGTTCTGCTCATTCTCTTCTGTGTGCTTCGCACAGCTTCTGTCCCAGACCAGCGCTGACACATCTGCCTGGTCTCAGAGCCCACATTCTAGTTACGGAACATGTTCTGTATCTGTTTCTGCAACTGTTCCAACTCTACTTTCAATACATAATTTTTACCAAATACTTTGCTGAGGAGATTTTTCTTCCGTCTAAAACCCCCTGCACTGTGCCTGCTACTGCTTCCTCAGGTGGGAAATAATGTTTCCCTCTATATGTCCTGTACATAAACCCTCTGAGACTTGCTCAGCTATCTCTGGGTTCCACGCAAATTGTAGTGATGAAGAATATTTAATAACCACTTCTTTTTAGGCAGAAAAAAACAAAACAAAACAAAACACTTCCAGATTGGGTTGAAGCTGAAATCAAATCCTACATTGCTTAATTGATTAATAATTAAAAATTTTAAATATATAAACTGTTGTGTGTAATAATTTTAAAAACTCCTTTGCTATAGAGGATCCATAATTTTAATATTTAATTCACACTTATGACCATGGAAGTAATACATTTTAATTGTTTTCAACTATCACTTGCATTATTGATCAGTTTTTTTTTTTAAGTAAAACTTTATTTTGGGGTCAATTCTGTATTTTTGACCTTACTCCCACTGCAGTCTGTGTTTTGCACTTTCTTGCTTTTTATTTTGTCATAAAAGATTTTCATATTTCAGTTCAGATCAACTAGGGCTGCCACATGAGTTCAGCGATACTATCTAACACAGTTGATTAAAATTTTGAATAAAGAAGAAATAAGCATAGCTTTAGTTTATCAGTGATAATATGGATTTCATTCTATATGTAACAGTAAACGTAGATTGTATTAAGTTGGTTTTATTTTTCAGAAATTTGTCTTTGATCTTTGAGCAGTGAAAAGTACTTTGAAATACATATTCAATGTTCAGTCTTTATTGATCCCAATTCAAACTCCTCTGCCTACAGTCCACATATTCCACATGACACCAGATGTTTTCAGATAAGGGGTTGAGGGCATTTGCTTTGGATTGACAAAATTCCAGATTAAAATCTCAATTTAGTTATTTACTACCTGTTAGATGTTCAAGTCACTTAAATGTCTGAGTCTCACTTTTCCAACCCTAAAATACAGATACTAATATTTACCTCATAGGTGTGTCATCAGTTTTATAAAATATAAACTTATAAACATATATACTATAAATTAGAAATATTCAGAAAACACATGGAACAGGATAATTATGGTTATTATTAATACTGTTATTTCCATGCAATAATTTGACACAAATTTTAATTCAATAAATTTGAATATTTAAAATAGCACTTCTACTTAAATGGATTTGTAAGTTAGCAAAAAATGTTATTCTACCAAGAAAATGAACATCATACTTAGGCACTGACTTCTTGAAAACTATATTTAAAGAAAGGTTTTTTATTACATGGTGACAACTATAAAATTTTAATATAATCATTAAAAGAAGGAGCTTTCTCATGGTTTCTCAACTTGAAATGTTTAAAGAATCATAGGACAAAACTTTGAAAGGAAGTTACTTTTATGGATACCTGAGGGCTCCTGGATCTACCTTGGAGACCCACATTAAAAAAAAAAAAGCTGATTTCTTCTAAAGGGTAATGTAATCTTTAATTTGAAATATGATTATATTTTTTGTCAAGAAATTTCGGAATGAGAAAGAGATTGAGTCTACTTTGAGATTAAGATGTTGAATACCTTTCTCAAAGCTTATTTTTAAACACATTACTCTGCATTTATTTAGTGTTTAAATAGTGTTACCCACATGGTCATGAGCTCATATACATTCAGAACTCTGCCAGTGAACTTCCAGTGAGGTGCTCACAGGAGCACCTTCACTGATGTAACATCAAGGGCCCCCAACTCTTACAGTCAGTAAGTGAGTTAATACAGAAGGTCAAACGGCAGACCTACCATTGGAAAGAGAATCTCAAAATATAAATACAATTTACTTAAATAGACTATATTTATTTGCTGGAAGTAAATTTTCTGAAAAGAAAGCTCATGATCTGGACTGTCTGGTTCAAAAGTGAGTATTTGGTGACTCTATTTACAACAAACACTTATCAAGTGCTAGCCAGGAACCAGGCAAGGTGCTGGAGACCCACCAATGAGTAGAATACATATTCCTGTCCTAAAGGATATCACTACTTCTGGAGACAGATGCATAACAAATATTTGGAGCATGTTAATTGTTACTGCAGAGAATGTGTATGGTCCATGGAGACACAGTTGGAGAGTACGCAGCCCAGATTCTACTAAACCAGTTTGTGGGAAAATTCTTAGAGGAGGTGGTATAGTCAGGAGGGACATATGGACAACGAAGGGCTTGATAACAGAAGAATCAACGTTGCTTCAGTTATATGCTTCTCTTTAGTTCCTGTGAGAAACAGAGATCAGTATCTGAGCAACACTGACTTAAATGTGGCAGGCAATTGACAGAGCCTATTTAGGCTTGGATAAAATGGAAAGGAAACTCTCAGGTGGAAACTACTTTACCTTTTGTTTTCCAGATAGTCTGTTTGCTGCTGCCCTACCACTGGTTTGAAAACAGATTTTTGAAGCATTGTCTGCTTAGTATCTCCTGGTTTATCCTTCGCTTTGAACTAAGAGTTACTGCGAAGAGTTCATATGTTTCTGCT